>NC_045666.1:995484-1258479 GCF_009829145.1 Chiroxiphia lanceolata
ACCCTGGGAGCCGTCAGAGAGGTTCAGTTGGATGTGCCAGGGTGGATAATGGGATCGGGCATCGTTATGTGAACTGGTTTACAAAAGCTAAAAAAAACCCCACTCCCTCCCCCCCAAAAAAAAGACTAAATATGCCTTTGGTTGACCAAGATGAAGAAACCTTCCCACTCGGTTAAAAAATCTGTTTTCCAGTCAAACAACGGATTTTTCCCATGACTCGCAGCCTCTGGAAATATTCCTGTCCCAGGCCTTTCTCCCCTCCCCCCAAACGTGTAGGGGTTTTTTTTTCCTGTTCTCTTGGACAGTTTAGTCTTATTTATTTCCATCACCAGAACAGAACTTTCCGAGTGAGCAGGGAGAAAAAATGGCAGCGAATGGCCAAGGGATTTCAAACCCCGGGGATGCCACTTCCTAAGGTTTGGAAAATCACCAAGGGAACAGAAGGGTTCCTGTTCCTTTCAGGAGCTTCAGAAGTGCCCGAGTCAAGAAGGAATGAACTCTTTGGCCCCTTCACTCCTTAGATGTGAGGCAGAAAAAGCTCGTTTCCCTTTGCCTCCGATCCCAACGTATCTCAGGGCGTGAAATTCGGGCAGGACCTTTGGAAAAATCACTCCCTGGGGAGAATTGGGGGCAGGTGGAAAATGGGAGACATAGGTTTGGGGGAGGGGGGGGTAAAGTTCTCCTGCTGCTGCACACTGGCATTTGCCACCAAATCTGCCCCAAGAAGGGAGGGAAAGGTTTTGTTATGTAGTTCTTTTGCTTTCTCTCCCCTCTTTAAGCATTTCTGGGGGATGTGTGACCCCTCTGCTCCAGCCCCACGGGAGTGTTTGATTCCCCACTACACGGCCGAGGTGCGAAGCTGCTCGATCCGAGCGGGATCTGGGAAGGAACCACCCCAAACCTCGCAGTTTGGGGGGCAAAAGGGGGGTCACTCCATGCCATCCCACTTCCCATTCGATCTGCTTTTCCTACTGAGTTCCAGCAGCAGCAAAAAACCTGCCCAGATAAGCCCCAGCTTGCTGCAGGGACTCCGATTTACACGAGCCGGGACGGGCGGCGACGAGAGCGGCTGCAGGAATAAAAGGCAAATTCCCTCCATAATCCCACAGTTTAAAGCCATTTTGTTCTCCAAAGTGCACGTGGATCCTCCAGGTTTAACGTGAGGGCCAAAGGAAGGGTTCCTCCTGGTTTTAATAAGCTGAAAAACCAACCCCAGTGGGGTTTGCCCCCCTTGCCCACCCAAACCCGGGGGTGATCTCCCTCCACCGCGGCGCTTTTGGGATCTGTGGGTGTCATTCTGGCTTCTGGATAACTGATGTATCCATTTCCACTAGTAGAATGCTCAGCCCTGCTGCGTGTGAGGAGCTCTGGGCGCTGGAGCTGTTTGCCAGCTCGCCCAAACTTTCATCAGAGCACCTCGTTCGGGGCGAGCTGAGCCCTGGCGTGGCTGCCAGCTCCCACTGCCAAGAAAAAGTTTTCCTTGGGCCAAATGTGTTGGTGGTGGAAGGCAAGCCTGGCTCCTTTGAAGTGGCTGGGGCAGAGCCAACTCACGCCCAGCTGGGTTTGGCCCACGGTTCATGTTTAGCAACAATATTTTCAAAAACAAACACTGGGGAGGGAACTTGTGGGTATTTTTTCCTCCAGGGCATTCAATTTATTACATTAAAGGAAGTATTCCTTTTCCTTTTTCCTTTCCTTTTTCCTTTCCTTTTTCCTTTCCTTTTTCCTTTCCTTTTTCCTTTCCTTTCCTTTCCTTTCCTCTCTCTCTTCTCTTCTCTTCTCTTCTCTTCTCTTCTCTTCTCTTCTCTTCTCTTCTCTTCTCTTCTCTTCTCTTCTCTTCTCTTCTCTTCTCTTCTCTTCTCTTCTCTTCTCTTTTCTCTTCTCTTCTCTTCTCTTCTCTTCTCTTCTCTTCTCTTCTCTTCTCTTCTCTTCTCTTCTCTTCTCTTCTCTTCTCTTCTCTTCTCTTCTCTTCTCTTCTCTTCTCTTCTCTTCTCTTCTCTTCTCTTCTCTTCTCTTCTCTTCTCTTCTCTTCTCTTCCTTTTCCTTCTTTCTTCCACACCCTCAAGCCCACGGTACAACCCTCCAGGCCAGTTCCTTGTTCCTGCAGGATTTCAGGACTCAATTTTCCAAGGTTTCCCCCACCCCAGCCCATCTCAGTGCTAATTAAGTGCCTGATCCCTGCAGATCTCAGTGGCAGGACCCTACCAGAGGTCACTGCCCGCCCTCAATCCCCACTTGGTTGGGATCCCATGGGATGAACATCCACTGAGCTGGAAGATCTCACCCCAACCAAGGGTTTGGTTGGAGGAAACAGGTTGCAAGGCCCCAAAATCTCCAGGGCAGGCAGGTATGGCCTCGTGCACACTCCTGCTCCCTGAATCACAGCGCCCAGCTCCGGGGAGTGGACATTTACTCAGCATTTGCAACCCTGTGATTCACAGGGGCTGGTGGCTGCTCATACCCACGCTCAGCAAATCCACCCCAAAACAACCTCTCTGGGGCTGAAGCCGGGCTCACCTTTCTGTTTGCAACAAGGTTTGCTTTTGAAGTCTCTACCTGAGCTAAAAAGTGAGGCAGGAGGATGGGGGAGAAGGAAAAGAGAAGGATGGGGGTGGTGACCCACCCTTAAGGGGAAGGAAGCACCTGATGGTCACAGTGTTGGCTTCAACATTCTCAACATCTTGTGTCTCCCAAGTGCCACCATCAAGGACACCTTCATTCTCCCCAGTGGTCTGGGAACCTGAGCAAAATCCACCATCACCAGTGCAGCTGTCCCCTCCAGGGAATCCTGATTGCACCCTGGGATTTTGGAGCTTGGGTGTCAAAGCGTTCCACGGTGTCCTTCCTCCCAGCCAAGCACTCATGGCTTGGCGTCCTTGCCATGGATTAGGGTGACTGGAGCCAGCTGAGGGCCTGGAGAGGCAGGAGCTGCCTGGCCCAGCACCATGAACCAGTTCTGCAGCACTTCAAACCCGCCGTGGCGCCCGATGGCACCGGTCCAGCCGAGCTGAGGGTGTCTGGGATTTGGGCCACGCTTGGCTTCACCATTCCTGAAGACACACAGGAGGTTTGGGCTGTTCCATGCTCAGCTCAGGGTAAAGACTTGCTGAGGGCTGCGAGGTTGGGTACAATGAATCCCTCTTGACTGATCAGCTCCTCTTTGGTCCTGTGTCTGTACAGCACCTCCACAGTGAGCCCCAAATGCACTTGAGGGTCTCAGTTCTCTCCTGCAGCGTTTGCTGCCACAACACTTTTTACACACTCAACACCTTCTTCCCTCCCCGGGGCCTGGAGAAGGACAGAAAAGGGGATTTTTGGAAACTCAACACCTTTGGGGAGGCAAAGCCAGTTCAATCTGCCCCTGTCATCACGCTGGGATGAAAGTCAGGCCAGGGAGTTTTCTGTTTGTGTGAGATGACACCACCCTTTAACTCCATGACTAAGCTCTGGGGATGAGCCATCCCCGCTCGCACCTTGTTTCTTCCTGCCAAAGCACCTTGCTGCAGACACCGGGGATGAGGCTCATTCCAAAGGGCACTGCCATATCCGTCGTGTTCCACAAACCCAGAAACCAGGAATGACCCATCCAACCTCCCTGTTTGCTCGTGTCCCTCCTCAAGAACAGTTCCCTTCTTCCCAAGAACTCTCAAGAGCTGTTCACCTCTGCAAGACCTGCTCCCTCAGCCCCTGGATCCATCTCTTCCCACACCTGGGACAGACAGAGCTGCATTTGCCAGAGGGCAAGGTGAAAAAAATGGTTTATCCATGAGATTTTTTTTCCCTCTCCTTGCTTTGCCCTACAAACTGCAGATCCAAGGAGTGGCAAAGGTGTGTGTCAGCAGGAGAGGACCATGCCTAGTGATCCAGACATGTTTCCTAGCACTGCTCCATCTTTTCACCCAAATCCAGGTTCATTGTGTCCCTGCCCACATCAGGGAGGTTGGAACTAGATGACCTTGAAGGTCCCTTCCAACCTGACCCACGCTGTGATTCTGCAGTTCCCACATCATTGTTTTAGCACCTTCTCACCCCACAGCATCTTTTCTCGAGGGAGTGGATTTGAGGTGGTCATACCCGGTGAGGTGTTTGTTTTCTGGGCTCAGAGCAGCCACAGGTTCTGCAGAGCTCCCTCCATGTGCTCCCTCCACCTTGGGGAACAGCTCCTTGGAGCCTTGAACCCTCTGGTTGCACCTTATCTGCTCCGTGCCCATTCCTGGCTCCACCACCAGCCTGTCGGGGGCCTCGGCCACATCATATCCCCTCCCAGCTTCTTATTCTGTGAAATGGAGATAATGGTTCTGATTTCCCTGGAAAAACACTTGGCCAAGGGCAGTTGAAATGCTTTCTAATGACTGGGGGGTGTGTGTGTGTGGAGGATGGTTTTATCACCCTCTCACAGGTAGATTTGGGGTTGCTGGGAATTGCGGGGCCCTCCAGCATTCACCGAGCTGTTTTCAACCTCGGAAAAGCAAATCAAACCCATGAACAGGGAGAGGACTCCTCACCTCGAGGCTCACTTCCAGCAGAGCCAAGTGGTTGTTATCCCACAGTTAGGGTCAGTGAGGTGGGATGGGACCAACTCACCCACTTGGTTTTCTTGGCCCAAGCAGAAAGACTTCGTGATGGAGAATTGTCTGAGCTGCTCCCCCGGCACTTGAGACTCAACGTTCCCTGCGAGCACCAGGTTTTAACACCTCCCTTCTTGTGAGAGCCAGGGCTGTATTTCATCCCTCATCCCCAGAGGTTCTGCATTAGAGAAATTTATAAGCTTTGGAGGCTCGTACTTAGAGATGAGCTAATGGAAGGCCAGGGGTGCCTCTTCTGGGAAATGCTTTGGTGGTCTGATAAAAGCTGGAAAATACACCCACTTTCTCCACTTATATCCATTCATCAAACAGAAGACACCAACTTCCCCCCTCTGGGCTTTGGTGGGCCCTGGGCAAACTCAGCCTGGGCAAACCCACGGGAAGAGCAGCGTGGACAGGAGAGGCAGCGTCAGGAAATGCATCTGAAATGGAAACAACTTTCCTCTGCATCTGTAACTCTTCCCATCAGGAAAGAGGAGGAGGAGGAGGAGGTGGAGGGACCAACCCCTCAGCCTCATGCTTTGGTGTCAATGGCAACGGTGTGGGCAGGTTAAATAAGGGATAAATTGCAGGAATAGGTGCCCAGGTGGCCTCCACCCAGGCCTGCTGACTCCAGGAGGGATTGCCAGGTCAGGAGAGGCGCTGCACCAGTGTGGCTTTGCAGCTTCCCCAGGCTGGGCTGGTTAGACCAGGGTCAGCTTGATGTGGAGCTGAGCTGAGCCTTGATGTGCACCAGGCTCTGGTGGTGAACCCTGAGGGACAAGGGAAGCAGAGAACATGGTGTCACCTCGTGCGGGTGAAGTTTTAGCAGCAAAAAAATTGACATTTCTGTCCAAAAAACCCCTTGGCCCTTTGGTTGAAGGTTTTGTGTTTTGGAGAGGGGCTGCTCCAGACGTGGCCCTTGGGCAGCACCCGGAGTAAGGGGGAGACCTGGAGGGTGCCCCGTACCTTCACTCAGATCCCTCAGGGAACATGATGGGGCTGGACAGGCTCTGGCTGCCACAGCTGAGTCGATCCCATGCAACCCTCAGTGCTTCACAGTGACTCCAGAGGCCCAAGAAACCAGCCTGGATCCTTCCTGGAGAGGCCAAGTTCCGGGTGCAGGAGGTGGTTGAACCATAGGAATCCTTCAGTGGTGGTCAAGCCCAATCCCAAATAAGACACATCAGGAACAGGCTGCGAGTTCTCCCACTGACTCCAACAAGCCCAAAACTCATCCTGCAAAACTACAGATGTGTTTGGTCCTACCCCTGGGGACCTGACAGCTGAGTGCTGGGCTGTGCCTTCTTTCTGCTTTGGGAGATGTTTTGGTTCTTCCCCTTCAGCCTCCTCACCTTCCTCTGAGGAGTCTCAGGGTTCACCCCCTGTGAAGCAGCTGCAGGAATTCGTGCAGAAATGACACCACGAAAAGTAGTTTCGAAGGAGAAACCAACAATTATCGTTCAGCAAAACAACTCAATCCCGGGGAAAAAAGCTGGGAACCGGCGCGTCCGCTTCCCTCCTGTCACTCCTCTGCTGAACTTATTTATTTTAAAATAAATTACCGGCCATCCTGTAAAACACTTTACTGGCAGCTTTTAAAAATGGCCTCTCCCTGCAGCTGCCAGTGCCGTGTTATCCAGCAGAAAGCTGTGTTCCAACATCGCCCTCCTTGATTTGTGGGGACTCCAAGATGAAGGATAATGCCGGGCCACGGGACGGACGGGGATTTATGAGCCAGGAGGGAGGTGGCAGCTCCCTCCTCACAGCCCAGGCTCCGCCACTGCACGAGCATTTCATCCCCATCCCACTGCTGGTCCCACTGGGAGCGGGTTAGTGGGAAGGGAGGACGGGAGCGGGTGTTCCGTGTGGGAATTCCCGGCTGTGGGATGCCCAGCAGGGTCGTGGCACACCGTGGCTTCCCCCGCCATCCCAGGTGCCCTGAAGGTGAGCTGAGGTTGGGTGAAAACTCCCCAGGACATTGTCCCCGTGTTTTCCAGGTGCTGTTTGAGCTGCTCACGAGCCGTGGGATGGAGGGAACACAAGTGCCGGTGGTTCACAGCTCGTTCTTCTGAGCAAAGTCTCACCAACACCACCTGAAAAAGGAGTTTTCCATCTGCCAGCAGACTGGGGGCTCTGTGAAAAGTTTCTGCTGGGTTTTGGGCAGCATTAATGTCTCTCTCTGGCAGGGAGGCTCCAAAGGTTATGCTGGTGTGGAGCTCACCCAGACCTCACTGAGATGGAAATACAGTCCCCTCGCCTTCACCCGGTTACATCAATGCTGCAGGACTTTAATTACCTTTGAGACCTTTAGCTCAGAACTGAATTAATTTGGCCAACAGGTCAAAAAGACTCAGAGAGGGGGAATTTATGCACCGGCTGACACGGACACACACAGAGCACGAGTGATAATTTCTTTAGGGAAGCAGTCGATGGGTTCAACAGAGATTTTTGTGGGCAAATCCCGGCAAAGTGGGGATGCAGAGTTGGAGGAGACACCTCCCCACACCCCATTTAGGAATAACAGCTCAGAACTACCTAAATTTAAGTTGATACTTCAATCCAGCTGGGTTGAATCCTTTCCCTTTCTGTGCCCAGCGCCGGCTCCTTGCGCAAGGCCCCGAGGAATAAAATGACGTGGTTGGATTTTCCTCCCCCAAAATTTTGCCCTACTCTGCAGGATTGCGGTGGGCTGGAAAAATTCTGCTGGGCATGTGCAGCCCTGGGTCGTGCTGGATGCAAATTACCTTGATTATGGGTTGGGTAATTACAGTCGCGGCGCTGGCGGTTGGAGGGCTGCGGGGGGTGGGGGGGAAGCCCCTTTTTTTTTATTTTTTCTTCTCTTTTTGGAGTCTTGTCTGTGAATTAATCTTTAAACTTTCAACAGAGGAGGGGCGGGCGGGCGTGGGGGGGGGGCTCTGCTGCTCTGCTGCTCTGCTCTGCCGAGCATAAATCACTTTTAGGGAATCGTAAATCAATCTTCTCCCGAGCCCTCCAGCCCGCGAAGGCAATGAGGCGGCGGCGGAGCTCACGCTTCACAGCCCGCGCGAGGCACCGGCAAGAAAAACACTCTCCAAAAATATAAAGAAGTCTTGAGAGTGTAAAAGCCCTTCATTCAGAGGGGGCAGGCCCGGGAGGGAGGTCAAGGGGGCCCCTGGCAACTGTAGGTGTTTGGACAGGGGAGGATTAAGGGGGTTTGTTGAGGGGATTAGTGCAGGAGCACCGCTCCCCCTCGGGTTTGGGGGAATCGAGGTCTGAGCGCGGCTTCATCCTGTTTTAGTCCCTTTGGGACTCCACTCACAACCTCTGTCCACCCCGAGCACCAGCCACAGATCCATCCCTCAGCTGGAATCGCCTCTGGGGAGCCCCTGGCACACCAACAACCGGTGCCTTCAGCGCTACGAGCAGGTTTGGTGCCAGCAGTGGGGGCTCAGGGGGGACTCATGGCAGTGCCCCAGCTCGAGAGCAGTAACCACTCAACGCTCGAGATGCACACGTCGGGGTTTGCCAGTGGGAGCCACTGATTTCCCTCTGATGAGCATTTTGAACAAGTGCATGAAGCGCTCAGCGTCCCGCTGAGCCCTCTGCGCTCCACGTGGGGAATAGATGGATTAACGTGCCAGCGAGACGCGGCATTATTCTTATTAAAAGTAATTTACGCAGCCCCATCACTTGACATTTATGTTTCGGAGCCGGTATAAATCTGGCGGGCCCAGGCAGGGGGGTTTCTGCATGGCTGGGCCGTCCCGGGTGGGATGCTCCTGCCACCAAAAGCTTTGGTTTGAGGCCAAGGAGATAAGAACCAGCTCCAGGAGGCTTTTAAGGGGGAAAGTGGGAATATTTAGGGGAAAGAGGACTAGGGAAGCATGCTGGCTCTCTCTCCTGTTTTGACTCAGCTGTTAATTTGACAGTGAATGACGACGGGGTGGTTGTAAATCTGCTGCCTGCGGATGCAGCCGGCTGAAGCCGTCGCAGTGAGCTGGGGCTGGGAAGCGCCAGCTGGGTCCCCGGGGGCTCCAGGTGAGGCTCAGCCCCCAGGGGTCTGCCCTCGGGGTGCCCCACAACAGAGCAAACATCCCGATGTGTGAGCGGGGCACAGCGGGGTGGGCACATGCCTGGGGCACATCCCTGGGGCACATCCCTGCACCTCATCCCTGTGGCACATCCCTGGGGCACATCCCTGGGGCACATCCCTGTGGCACATCCCTGTGGCACATCCCTGGGGCACATCCCTGCACCTCATCCCTGTGGCACATCCCTGGGGCACATCCCCGTGGCACATCCCTGGGGCACATCCCTGCGGCACATCCCTGTGGCACATCCCTGCGGCACATCCCCGTGGCACATCCCTGCAGCACATCCCTGTGGCACATCCCTGGGGCACATCCCTGGGGCACATACCTGCACCTCATCCCTGTGGCACATCCCTGCGGCACATCCCCGCACCTCATCCCTGTGGCACATCCCTGGGGCACATCCCTGCGGCACATCCCTGGGGCACATCCTTGTGGCACATCCCTGGGGCACATCCCTGGGGCACATCCCTGGGGCATATCCCTGGGGCACATCCCTGGGGCACATCCCTGTGGCACATCCCTGTGGCACATCCCTGCACCTCATCCCCGTGGCACATCCCTGGGGCACATCCCTGTGGCACATCCCTGGGGCACATCCCTGGGGCACATCCCTGCACCTCATCCCTGTGGCACATCCCTGGGGCACATCCCTGCGGCACATCCCTGCGGCACATCCCTGGGGCACATCCCTGCACCTCATCCCTGTGGCACATCCCTGCACCTCATCCCTGTGGCACATCCCTGTGGCACATCCCTGCACCTCATCCCTGTGGCACATCCCTGTGGCACATCCCTGTGGCACATCCCTGGGGCACATTCCTGCGGCACATCCCTGTGGCACATCCCTGTGGCACATCCCTGTGGCACATCCCTGGGGCACATCCCTGGGGCACATCCCTGTAGCACATCCCTGGGGCACATCCCTGGGGCACATCCCTGCACCTCATCCCTGGGGCACATCCCTGGGGCACATCCCTGCACCTCATCCCTGTGGCACATCCCTGTGGCACATCCCTGCGGCACATCCCTGGGGCACATCCCTGGGGCACATCCCTGTGGCACATCCCTGCACCTCATCCCTGGGGCACATCCCTGCGGCACATCCCTGCACCTCATCCCTGGGGCACATCCCTGCACCTCATCCCTGTGGCACATCCCTGGGGCACATCCCTGGGGCACATCCCTGCACCTCATCCCTGGGGCACATCCCTGGGGCACATCCCTGTGGCACATCCCTGGGGCACATCCCTGGGGCACATCCCTGGGGCACATCCCTGCACCTCATCCCTGTGGCACATCCCTGGGGCACATCCCTGGGGCACATCCCTGTGGCACATCCCTGGGGCACATCCCTGGGGCACATCCCTGCACCTCATCCCTGCGGCAGCCGCTCTGTGAGCTCACGGCTCGGGGGATCTGTGCCTTGGTAAATGACCCGTTGGAAGAAATGAGGGGGAAAAATACCGGTGGAAAGTGGGGAAAAAAGGGGAAAAAAAAAGAGAGCAGGAGATCTGGGGAGGTGGCTGCCTCGTTTGACATCATCGGGTGGTCTCTCCACACAGGCCCTGCCCGGTGCTGTGCCAAATGATGTCCCAACAATGTGAATCAGTCCTGTTGCCAGGCTGTGCCTCAGTTTCCCCATCTCCAAGACAACAAACATGGTCTCAGGAAGTCCTGAAGTGAGATGTGGTGAGCAAACAGGTTTTGCTGCGGGTTATTTGCAAACAAAGAGCCCCAAAGTGGATCCTGTGGTACAATCCTGTCCTCGCACCCCACCTCCCACCACCTGGGCTTCGCCAACACCCAACGTGCAGCACTCAGAGGGCCCCTCAGCCTCCTTTATCCGAGCTGCCCGTGTCAGGATGGGCTGAACCCACAGCCAGAGGCACCTTTTTTCTCCTGGGGGACTCCCAGGTGTGATGAGAACCACAGGATCCGTCCCAGGTCTGCGGGAGGCGACTGCCTGGGTCACAGTGAGGGAGCTCTGATGGGCCAGGGCTGCAGAGTGGGTGCTGGGTGATGGAGCAGAGCAGGGTGACAGCAGGGACAGACCTATTGTCCCCCTGCACGACTGGCAGCTGGTGAGGGACTGGATCCAGTGTCTGCAGCTGAGGGGAAAGGGCCACAATGCAGACTGGCACTGCCAAAACCCTCTCCTGGAATGGAGGGAGTAGGGAGTAGGTCGTGAGAGGGAGGGGGTGACCTACTTGCCGCAGAGTTTAACTCGGAGCTAAGAAGAAAATAAGTGCCTTTACCTAAATCTGCTCCACTTTCAGTGGCCTATAATCCAGGCAGCCTCTGCCAACCAACGCCACAGCAATGACCTGCTTCTCGTGCTGCCAAGGCCTCCAGCCCATCACGGTGGCACGAGGAACTGGAGTGGCCTGTACACCCCAAGGTGATGCAGAAAGGCTCTCCTCCAACCTCCCCCTTCCCCCTTTCTTCTTTAATATGGGATTTAATTAGGAACTTTGCCTTTTCCCCAAGAGACATTTTCCACGGGTTTTCTTGGTTTTGCAAGCATTTTTTTTAGGGAATCGCCTCGTGCTCGTAACCCAGCGGTGGTTTGACTCCACGGCACATCCCCGCTGGATCCAACCTCCCTTCCTTGGGAGAGACACGGGGAAGTGTCACAGGGTGGTTGGTGGTGGTGGAAAGGGGGGGATCAGCCCGCTTGGCTCTGCAGAAATGCCTTTAATTCCTTAATATCCCTTTTTTTTTTTTTAGGGTACAATTATAGATTGGCTGCACCTCGCCGCCGTAAATCAGCATCAAAGGCTCCCTCGCGTCAATAGGGGAACACATGTACTTACAAGACTATGGGTGTTTGATGCTAATAAAAGGAGATTAAACGAGAGGTTGTAATCACCCTGCCGAGCCCGCGAGTGCCAACGCGGCGTGCGCGGCCCGGCCGGGCCGGGGGAGCCCCCAGGGACACCCCCCCACCCCCGGGCCCTCCCCTGCAGGGGCTGCTCCAGCCCCCACCTCCCTCCGTTCCCCCCTCCTCCCCTGCCCACCTCCCACACCCCACGCTGGATTTTGGGAACATTAATCATCCTCCCCAAACTGACAGTCCGGCTCTCTGCACCCGTAGCGATTATCCAAGCGTTTTAATGACACCCCGGACCCAAGGTATCAATTAGGCATGTCAGGATAAGAACTGCCTCGAGCTGATTCAGCCCATCGCGACCACGAGGCAGGGACCTGTTCCAGGCTCTTCCCGGGATGTGTTCGAGCCTCTGGGGCTGGGATGGCTCTGGAACGCCCGGGGTGGGGGGAACCAGACAACTTGCACCTTTTTATTTAGTGCCTCTCGTGCTGCTATAACCCCTTGGCTTGTGCAACAGCTCCTGCAGAGAGAGAGAGAGAGAGAGAGAGACAGGCAGGAGCTTAGACTTCTGCTGTGGTGTGGGATAGTGTTGTACAGGGTGCAGGGATTATGGGGAAATTCGGGTTGGATCGTGGTGGAATTCAGGGTGGATGGGATCTCAGGAGGTCCTGCTGGAAGTAGGGCCAGCTATGGGGTCAGACAAGGTTGCTGAGTGTATCATCCATCCACTCACCCTTTTTCTTCAGCTTTCTCCCTTGTTTTCTGTATTATTTTATCCCACCCTGCTGCATCACCCACCTGCAGCAGCTCTTAACGTCCCAAATCCTTTCCTGCTGCATTGTTTATTCCTCCCTGATACGTTTACAAACGTGATTCCTGCAGACACCACAGCTCCTGCTGGCAACGATTTCATTTTCCTCTGCAGCCAGGTGAGAGCAAAGCAGGAGGTTCTTAAGCCTCAGCTCAGAGGTGGGAAGGGAAAGTGCCCGAGGGCAGACCCCAGACCAGCAGGTCCCAGCTGTTGGGACCCCACATGTGTGGGATGGGACCCACGTGAAGCACATCCCTCTTCCAGCTGCTCCAGGGAGCACTCAAGCACGGAGCAGATGTGCTTGAGGTGGCTCCCGCAGATGTGGGAAGCTCAAAGCACCCGTCTCTGGGTGGGTATCACTCTTCCTTTGGGTCACCCAAGGCACACAGATATTGGAGAGCCTTTCCTCCTGTCAAAGCCCAAACTTCTCCATAGCTGTCCCCTGACACCAGGCGGTCAGGTCAAGGATTTCCATGGAGGGAGCCCAAAATCTGTGGGAAAACCACCAGGGCAAGAGGCTCAGGGCTTCGGGCGCAGCTCGGCCGGTGGTTGCTGGCCGTGGCCAGTGACTCAACGCAGTTGTGGGCTTGGGTTTCTCACATTCCTCCTGCGCCCAGGGAGAATTTTCCACCCACAAACTGTGGTGCACCCGTGGCTCGACACCCTTCCCCTGGAGAAGCCTCCGAGAAAACCAGGGAGCCTCAAAGCCGTCGACAACACGTGGGCAAGCCAAGGAGCACTTTGTGGTGACAGAGGACCTGTCTTCGTGGGCTGGCCTGCCAAAAATGTGTCTCTCAGTGACACATTTTTGGGAGCTGGCTGCCTCCTGCTCCTCTGGAGCTAGAAAGGCTCTAAAGCCAACGATCTGTCAAAGCCTAAGGGCTGTAAACATGTGGTTTTGCCACCCAAGGTCTTTCCCCTTGGCTTTTGCCTTTGCCGTTCTGGGATTAGGGTTTCGGGGGTTTTTTTTTCCCTTTTTTCTGAAGAGCCTCTTGGAGAAGGTAAATTTAATACAGTCTATGGTTCCCTGCACCTGCTTGGGCCTGAAGCTACACCAGTTTTGGGCCAAAACCAGTGCAAAGGCTGGGAGGCTTTGCCATAGGTACATCTCCACCTCTCCACCACAATGCTGGCCAAACTTTGCCCATAATTCATCTGAGCCTCTGGGGGAAAAAAGGCCAGAGCTTTTCAGGTGGACCTTGTTTGGAATCCTAAATTAAGAAGATGCACATCACCTGAGAGAGGGGCGTTCCCAAGAGGTGCTCCACAAAAAGTGACTGGCACACACAGGTTTTTTGTAGAGAGGGGAAAATCAAGCAGTTTTGGTCATCAGACCTCCAAGGTTCTCCTGTGGTAGCCCAATTCTAAGCTAGCTCAGATGACAAACTCCTAGAGAGATTTGTGTTGGGCTCTGATTAAGATTTCACCCAGACAGAGGCCCTTAAAGTAGCACAATCAGCGGAAAACCCATCAAAGCCTGTTTGGATTTTTTTCCCAGCTGCTGACCGGGATTCTGAGGTTTCCCTTCCTTCTCCATTTTGGGCTCTTTGAGGCACAAAATTTGCTCCATGGTGTGATTGGACTCAGCTCTCTATGTGCTGCTCAAGCTTTCGGCTTCTTCTCTCATCCCTGGCAGGCAGAGGGATTAATTCACTCTTCTTTTTTTTTTCCAGTGAACGTTGACATAAAGCAGCTCTTGCTGCTCCTTTTGCTTCCTCTTCTCCGGAGTCCTCTCCACGATTGCACAAGCCAAGCTGGGTTTTATTAAGCTTCTGATCATTCTCAGCATTTTCCCTCATTTATCCTGCAGATCGCTCCGTGTGTGAGCTGCTCCAGAGCAGCCGCACAGGTAGGACCTGTCTGAGATAAAGGCTGAGATTTCAAAGGCTCCCGTTAGAATCAAAGCCGAGGAAGAGACACCTGCAGAGGGTGAATCACCCGAGATCGGTACCCGAGATAGCTCAGCTCAGTCCTCCTCTGCCTGTGAGTTCTCCTCTGTCAGGAGCCGGGTGCACCCTGCTGAAATTCAGATGTCACCCGACCTCGCTGGGACAGGGGGTGACACGGGCTGAGGTGGCACTTTGGGGGGGGGTTTTGCTTTGTCCTTATCATTCATGCACCACCGTGGGAAGCCGGTGTGAGCTCGTAGAACAGTCTGGCATTGCCCATATTGCCCGGGAGCAAACAGGATCAGGCCACTCTTTTTAACACTTTTAATTTTATTCCTGATCTTTTTTTTTTTTCCTTTTCTTTTTCTTTCCCTTTTTTTCTTTTTTTTTTTCATTCCCCACAGAGCGTTGGTCTGATTCCAGGGCATTTTTTAAATAGCTTTCAGAAATTAGCGGGGAGGTGGGGCAGGGAAGAGATCCCTCTGGAGCTAAAGCTGGGATCTAGAGGCTTAACTCGCCACTCCAAGGTGAGCCTGGTGATGCAAAGGCTCAGGGCTGAGCGGCTGCAAGCCCGTCTACTCTGGGGCACGCGGGAAAGTCGGGGTGACTCAGAGAGCTGCTGCTGGGAGAGCAGCTTGTCTGAGCCCGTCGCTGCACGTGAGAGTGGGCAAGGGAGGGCACGCAGGGTTAGGAGGGACGGGGCAGAGGAAGGGAAGACAGGAATCAGCTGCAGAAGCAGCAGAGTTGGTCACCGTGGCCCTGGTGGCAGGAGAGGAGGGGAGGAAGAGGAGGAGTGCACGATGCCACAGTCACCTTCTCCTCAAGCCCCACTGTCTGGGAGCAAACACAAAGTTCTGGCCTCTTCTTCACTGTCCAAAGTGTGAAACAGCCCCCTCAAACCATGGTAATATATCAGGGAGGAGGAAGAACCCAGCCCAAGACCTCAGCTCTGGGTGTCAGGGAGCAGTTTTGAGAGCAGAGTGAGGCTCAGGGCCCCCCTGGGGTCCCCCTGGGTGGGTTTGGGCAGTTTGGGTCTCACAGGGCTTGTTCCACACATGGAAGTTTCCTGCCACGAGGGCTCAGAGGTGAGCTGGGCTGGGAGGAACCAAGAGACACCCGTGGAACCTCTCCTTGTCCCATTGGGGAATTCACACCACAAGGCTTGGGTGAAACATCTCCTGGCCTACACACCAGGGCCAACACCTTGCCCCCTCCCTCGAAGCCCCTCCAGGAAGGATGTAGGGTTAGGAGGTGCCCTGGAGAAGTAGAGGATGGGGTGGGAGAAGGCCACCCGTGGCTCCAACAAGGCCCAGCCTTGTCCCAGCATCTCTGGCCATGTGGAGACGTGCACCTGAAGAGGTCACGGGTTGAGAGGAGACGTCTTGGCGGTTCAGCTGGCGGAGGAAGCAGGGAGGAGGCAAAGGGGGTGGATTTGTTCTAGGCAAGGAGACAACCAGGCAAAAGAGTCATGAGTTCTTGGCTATGGAGGGGGCCCATTCCTTGGAGAGAAAATTGCTGGCAAATGGCTGAAACACTGAGTGTTTCTCCCCGGCCCTTCCCTCGCTGAGAGCGATGCGAAGGCAATTATTAGAGCTGCTTCTGAAAGGAAAAAAGGGGGAGGGAAGGAATAAAAAAAAAATTAAAAAAAAAAAAAAAGGGGGAACAACAACCTGGAGAGCTGAAAGCTGCTGCCTGGATGTGGGTTTTCAACAAGAGTCCTTGGCACATCTGTTTGCCTAACCCAATGCATCACCCAGCCTCCCAAAGCTATAATCAGGCAATTTCAGGGTGTGGAGCTGGGCACTAAATAAGTACTGAGATAAGTGCACGCATTGTTCACACGCCAGGAGCCGGAGAAGCGCAGATGGAGGGACCCCTGTTGGCCCGAGCCCTGCAATCCCCACAGCCTCGGGGGCTCGGGGATGGCGGGGACGGTCCTGGGACTGCGCGTCGGTCGTCTCGCAGCGAAGGGCCCGCGGGGAAAAGGATGAGCATTAAAAGGAAAGAGAGGAGAGAGCAGCCTGGCTCCTCTTCCCCGCACCTCCCCACGCCAAAATCCCTCGGTGTAAGTGTCAATGGCGTCATCGCGGAAAGGTGGTGCTTGTCACAAATAAATCAGCCCTTGCCTTTTAGCTGTGATGATAATTATATGGTGTCTTAAGTATCTGTACAAACTGTCAGGGGAAATATATGGTGAGTAAAGAAACTTGGAGCTTGCTAGCAGGGAAATGTTAAGGTGTCTCAGCTTAGCTGCTACAAAGGAACCTTGTCTGGATTTATTTGAGGGGGGGAATGATGAAAGGTTGGATTCATGTCCTTTCTTGTCCGTCAGGAGACACTTAATGTGGTTGTATAACCCTAAATGTTTTTTTAAAAAGGAGAATTAGAGAAGCGGTGGTTTGGGAACAAACGCGGTCCAGGGGGAGGAAGGGCAGAGGCCACATCCTGGGCACCTTCCGTGGTGGCAGGGGAGGAGCTGGGGGCCAGGACAGCGGGGTGGCAGCATCCCAAGCGTTGTTGCTCAGCTATGCAAGACCAGAAAGGGCAGATGGGGCCAGGAGCGATGCTAATTTGGGACAAACACCACCCCCCCCCCCGGGGCAAGCGCATGAGTGAGCAGCCTTGCAGGACTTTCACCTGCAGGTGCAGATACCATCTGGGGTTTAGGAAATCCCCAGCCCGTGGATGCTCGTAGGTGACTGTGCTCCCATCCCCGGAAGCACAAGTAACAGCCTGACTCCAGAAACACCCCCTCCCAGGACAGCCCCTGGCACTGAGAGCAGCCCCAGTCTCGCTGCAGGGCTGGCTCAGGCCATGGTGGGATACGACCCCCTTGGAGCAGCATTCCTTGCCCTTGGCTGGGCTTTTCCAGGGGTGCCCATCACCATGGCCTCAGGGTGCCTGGAACCCCCCCCGAGTGTGTTGCACCCCGTGGCTTAAGAGTCTTGCACAGTCTTAAGAGAAGCTGCAGTGACACTGAAATCAGGTCATGCTTTGATTTTTCTCCTCCCAAGCACAACCAGTGCGAATCCAGTTTGCCCCAAAAAGGCTCCATTTTACCCCAAAAAATCGGAATCACAGAATAGCCTGAGCTCGAAGGGACCCACAAGGATCGTTGACTCCAGCTCTTAAGTAAAGGGCTCATGTGGGGATTGATGGCCCAGGCAGGGAAACTGAGGCACAGGGCCATGACTTGCTCAAGGCCAGACACGGTGTGACAGTTTTGTGGGTGCCCCTGTATTCCCCCATCCATTCCCATCCATTCCCATCCAACCCCATCCCACATTCCCCTGTATCTCCATCCATCCCCAAGAATCCCCATTTCACATTCCCCCTGTATCCACATCCATCCCCATGAATCCCCATCCCACGTTCTCCCTGTATTCCCATCCATCCCCATCCTGTATCCCCATCCAACCCCATCCAATCCCATCCCACATTCCCCCTGTATTCCAATGCATTCCCATCCCACATTCCCCCTGTATTCCCATCCATCCCCATCCTGTATCCCCATCCAACCCCATCCCACATCCCCATCCAGCCCTGGCCCCTCAGCCAATCCCCTTCTGCCATCTGTGCTCCTGACCAATCCCGTGCTGCCACTTCACTCTGCTCCCAGCCAATCCCACGCTGCCACACATTCCCTGCTTCCAGCCAATCCCGTGCTCCCACCCACATTCCCAGCCAATCCTGTGCTCCTACCCAGCTCTGCTTCCAGCCAATCCCGTGCTCCCTCCCACCTTCCCAGCCAATCCGGTCCAGCCCCCCCCTCCTCAGGGTATATAAACCCCCAGCAGCAGCTGCCCCACAGCTCTGTTCTTTTTTTGGGGTAAAAATGGGGGTTTTTTGGTTAGTGAAGCCACCCCAGAGCACCCAAAGCTGCCCCTCACGTGAGGAAAACGAGCACCCTGCGCCCCACAAATTCCTCTCCCATTTTCTCCCCCTCTTGCCTGCCCCGCACGGCCTGAGCTCATTAGGCCCTGCTGCTAATTGCCTTCCAGAGCCACTCTGGGCGCGGGGGCTCTCGTTAACCCCCACCCGGTGTCACGGTTCTACCAACACGCCTCGTGAAGCTGCAATTAAAACGAAGCCCATTTGCATGCGAGCTCCAGGTAACGAGCTCTCCAGGAGCCAGCCAGCATCCCGTCCTTTTATTTTATATTTCTCCCCCCTCCCGTTTCTCCTCGGCTCTCCCCGGTTCCTTTGCTTGTTTATTTATGGCCTTTTATTGCGACCGATATTTGCATGGAAACTGTTTCCTGCTGTTCCTTCCCCACTCCGAGCCATCATCCCCGGGTTGTGACATTACAGTTTCCATGGCAACGCGTTGAGATGCCACAGAGGACCCTCGCTGCCTTCAGGTGGGGAGCCAGGCAGATGGAGCTGGTGAGAAACAAAGAGGGGAGGGAAGAAAACACCCGGTTTTGCTCACCCACAGCTGTTCCGGAGCCGTGTGGCAAAGCCGGGGCGCAACGACGGGAGGTGCCGGGTCTGGGGGGTCATTGAGGCTGAAGGTGCCCCAAAAAATGCTCAGGTCTTCTTGAAACAAGGGCTGGGGGGCGATGGGGAGGGGGTTACTCAGGGGCTGAAGGTGTGAGGTGGTTTCCTGCCTGCACCCCAGAGCGCCCTGTGCCACCGAGGGAGGCCCCAGACCCGGATGGGTTTGTGCATCTTCAAGAACAACCCTTGGCACCTCCGTCTGGGGGCACTGGGAGGTGCAACAAAACTCAGCTCAGCTCTGTTTGTTACAGCGTGGTGTTACTAATGTCAAGGTCATGGGTTTGATCCCAGTACTTTGATCCCATTCCCTTAAGATTTGGACTCGATGATCCCCGTGGGTCCCTTCCAACTCGGAATATCTGTGACTCTATCCTGAATTAACACCCCCTCCAGCAGCAGTTTTCTTGGCCCGTTCCCCCACCCCTCTACACCCCTGTTCTTCTCCAGACCTGCCCAATTCCCAGCAGAGAGCTGGTGTTGTGCCTTCCCCTCCTCTTCAGGGGGCCGGGATGTCTGGAAATCGTTAATCCCAAGAATGCCGGCGAGTTCCTGGAGCGATGGGAAGGGGACGGGGTCGGTCTATAAAACCTGAGCAGCCTGAGAGCGGGCAGTTTGAGAGCTCACTCCTCCTCACCTTGGCCTCTTTGGCAGAGGTCGGGCTCTCCCGAGCCCATCCTGGCTGCTGCTGCACCTCCAGATGTTTGTCATCGTGGTGGGGCTCCTGGGGTCGATGTGCCCCCCAGCACAGCCCCACCTTCCAGCAAAGGTGTGGCCCCATGGGGTCCAAACTCTGCCTGCAATGTGGGAGAGGAAGAGAGGAGACATGTCTTGGGGGAGGTCTCCTTGCTTGGCTCCCCTTGGCTCCTAAAAGTGACCCTCTCTGGGCTCCGAGAGCTGTGCCACGTGCCCAGCCTCCCTCAGACATCACCTCCACGCCACGTGGAGGTGGCTTCTCCAGGAGAACAGACATCGTGGGACATCTCCAGTCACTGACTGGTTTAGCAAAGGTGAAATCCAAATCACATCCCAGCAACCCTTTCCTCTAGACCTTCTCAAAATGGATGCCGAAGCCTTTGGATAACTGCCCGCGTCTCTCCTGCACCACGAAGCCTTTGCTGGCTGCCTCCCACCTCATTTTTGGATCACATTTCAAGTCAGGCTTTATCTCTCCCTTTCCCAGGACCAGCCCTTGGTACCTCTGCGCCACCTTTCGTTGTATTTTTATTTTTATTTCTTTCCCAGTCTATAAAAGGGCCGTAATAGGTGCTGCAAATCAAGGGTGTCTGGATGCTAAACATGCTGCCACTCGCCGATGGGCTCGGTGTGACCCCAGCACAGCGATGCCGATCTTTTTGTCACAAAAAAGAAAAAACAAACAAAAACAAAAACAAAAAGAGCTTGGAAAAGATAATTTCCCTGCAAAACTAAATCACCACTTCCTGCAACAAAGGAGGGAGCTATTACTGAAAAAAAAAAAAAAAAAAAACACAACCAAAAAACCTGCTGACTGCAACCAGGACACATCCTCGCAGTATATTACTGCTTATTGGAATATTCCCTGCATCTACTTTACCATATGTTTGCCCTCCCTCATTTTAGGTTGTGCTGCTTTGCTAAATTGCATGTTTAAAGCCAACCAAAGTCGGGAGAGGGGAGAGGGGAGACTGGAAACACCCCGAGAGCTTCTCCCCCTGCAAAACCCTCTCGCAAACCGAGGCACTGCGCTGCGCCCGCGCCCGAAGCCGACCCGAATTTCCTCTCCAGTCAGATTTGGAAGGGAAAAAACCCAAGTGCCATGGCTGCCTCTTCCATTTTCGCTTCCCCTGGCGAGTCACAGTGGAACAATCGGGCCGTTCTGTTCGTGCTGCTCTCTATTCATACGGTAATTAGGAGGCTGGGAATGACAGGCCGTTTAATGACGGCTGTAATATGTACCTGCATCTCGCACAACAGCTGCTGCGCCGGGAGAAAATGCAGCCATGTTTCTTTGAGATGGGCTAATAGGAAAATCTTGAGCTAACAAGGAAATAAATCTCCCCAAGGCTAAACTTCGCCGAAAATGGTTTCGTGTGCAGAGAAAGGAATTTTAAACAAGTCGGGCCAAATTCAGCCCGGCTGGAGCTGCGGCGGGTGCCTCCAGCCCGCTGCCGGGGTACCAGAGCTCAGTACCCGCACCTCGGCGGGGCTTTTGTGCCCTCGATGCCGGTGTAAATCAGGGCTGACACGTCCTGAGCCGCCGGGTTTGCGCCGGGCTGTAAAAGCGGATGCGAGAGGACGCGGCGGTCGGGGCCTGGGGCTGCTCCCCAGGGCCAGTTTGGGCCCTTCTCTGCCCATTCTTGGCATGAGGCAACAGTGGTGGTGAGGGCAAGGCTGGCACAGAGGACCCCGTGTCAGGGGGGAGGCAATGAAACCCCCTCTGGGTGTTGTAGGGGATGGAGAGCATTAGGAGGGACCCAGTGCCGTGGCTGGAGGTGCTGGCACCACGCCACGTGTGATGCCCAAGCTGAGACTCTGGTTTTTCAGGCTCCAGGAGGTAAAAGACACAAGTATGGGGCTGAAGATTGAAAAATAAGAGAGATCTCTGCACCCCAGGTGAGGTAATGAACCTTTTGGAGAGGGATCTGCAGGGAAAGAAGGGCTTTAGTTGGGTCACAGTGTTCTCTGGGGCACAGAGGGGTCCCAGTCAGAGCACTGGGGTGACCCCCTCCCTGAGAGGCTACATCTGATTTTGAAAGGGGCTGTGACTCTCTCAGTGTGTTTTCCCAAAGAGGAGTCACCTCCCCAGGATTTCCTTTCGCCTCCAGATCCCTCCAGCATCTACTACAGGATCCTGCAGGTTTACTCTGCTGGATTCACCAGCCCTGATTGTTTTTGTCGTGTCTCCTTGGGTGATGGCAGCTGGGAAGGAAGAAGGGAGGAAGCTGAGCTCTCCCAGCACCCAGCAGTTGCCCCAAAGCCCCTCTCACCCAGTTCAACCCCAAGTCCAGGGCTGGTTTCAGCTGCACAAGGGCAGAGCCTCCCACCCGTGGGCACAGCCCCAGACTGCGCCCATTAACCAGACCTTCGGGTGCCCAAGGGGAGCAAGCTGAGGTCGCAGCTCCTCCATCTCGTGGTGCACAGCCAGGAAAGGGAGCAGGATGGGACCCTGACCCCTGCTCTGCCATGAATTACAGCCATGGGGCTGCTGAGTCCCAGCCCAGCGAGGACCTGCCGGTGCCTCTCAGCCCGGCGATGATTTGCAGCTCGGCCCAGCCCAGCTCTCTGCATGCCTTCTCCGAACGGATCCGTCTGAACCAGCTCAAGTTCTCCCCAGCACTAATTGATTTCTGCTTGCAGCCAGCTCCCTTTCAGCCCCCTGCCAGCCCCCAGCCCTCAGAAACCCGGAGATAAAGCCCCAGGGTCTCAGTTTCCTGTAGTCAACCTCCAAACATCTGATCAAGTGTCTTAAGTTGTGTGGATTTCTCTTTATTTTTTTTTTCCCCCCTTCTTTTTTTTTCCCTTCCCCTTTCTCAGGCATCCCGGGGGAAGTTCCCAGAACCATTCCTCATTTCTTCCAGCCATCTGCTCCGACCCACGGCGAGAAAAGTCTCCCTTCCTCCCAAACTCCCCTTAAAAAAAAAAAAACGCCTTAATCCAACCCGGTTGGGTCGCACATGGGTTTTGCAAGGGACGTGGGAAAGAGCTCCTCGGCGGGAGAGGACCTTGAAAAGGAAACCCGGAGCAAGCAAAAGCTTTTTTGGGGGGGGTAGAGGGTGAGCTCGGTAGCATCCCCGGCGCCGTGGAACGGGGGCGTCTCGGGGGGCCCGCCCCGGCCGTTGTCAGCCCATAAAAAGGAACCCTGCAAACAACTTCTCAGCCTCCTTCCAAGGGAGCTGCTGCTCCGCCTCGTCCCTCCTCGGGCTGTAATTTAAGGGCTCGGAGGGGGTGTGCGTCCCTTCCTGGAACCGCTGGCGCTCCGCACGCTGTGAATAATATTCCGCTTTTTCCATCTGTGACTAGATTTACGACCCGGCAGCTCCGTTCAGATCTAGGTCTGATTTCGACGGTCGATGCTGGAATGTGATATTTTCCTAAATGTCCCTGTAGTGCCATGAAATCCAGTTATAAAGAAAACAAGGACATGTTTTAACAATAAAACCAATGTGCATGATCTAATTAAATGGCATAATAAAATTAGGAAATAAATGCACAAAGCATGAAAACCTGTTCCTTGAAAAGTGAATCAAATTGGCTGCTAAAACGAGCGTTTATTCCTTGTGAAGGAAGCTGGAGGATCTTGTCCTCCTTCTCCGGGAAGGGATCTCCAAGATGTTTCCAGGTTTTGGGGAGGTTTAGCCGTTGAGGGTTGTTTTTCTCGGAGAGCTGGATGGAGCCGGAGGCAGCCAGGAGGGGGAAAAGGAAGGGAATATTTGCCTAGTGGATGCATTTACCTGCTGGAAAACCCATTGCGTGCACAGGATTAATAAATACATCACCAAGGAGTCCAAGAGCCAAAGCTGGGGGAGGAAGGGCCTTGCTGCTGGGGTTTGCTCTGGGGTGAACTCCAGCGAGACCCAGAAGCGTGGATGGGAGACAACAACCACCCCACCGAGCTGCTGTTGGCAAAAAAAGGAGCACATTTGGTTGCCCAACTCTTAAACTCCTCTGAAGTGTGAATAATGTCAATCTCTTCTTATCGTTGTGTGCTCGTGCCCTCCAACTGTGGTTTTGGGAGCTGGAGCAGGGGAAATGAGGCGAGGGATTCAAACCAGGAGCCCAGGTGAGGTTCCCAGCCCACGGCTGTGGCCGTGAGCGATGACGGCTCCGTGCGTGCAAAGAGGCAGCAGAGGAGGAGGAGGAGGAGGAGGAGGTGAGTTTGACTCACCAGCTTAGTGCCTCCGATCCTGCCACGTTGGCAAGGGAAGAGGGAGCAAGGCCAAAGCCCGAGCTCCAGCTTTGCAGCCAGCACCGGGTAAAGAGATGAGCCTGACTCCAGCCGGGGGTCTGGTGCTAAAACCTGGCAGCTCCAGGGTGTGGGGGCAGTGCTGGAGGCTCCAGGGGTGGGATCTGCAGGGTTTTCGCATTTTTCAGTTTTGCAAAACTTTGGAAACCGAGCCTGGAGTTTGCAAACCTCGACATTTCGATGCAGCGTTTGCAGCGACTTTGGACATCAAGTGTGGTCCAAGTCAGGCCGGTGCCAGCACCCAAGAGGTTTGGGGGACCGAGATCTGTCTGGGGGTGTCCAGCTCTTCCCTCTCACTCTCCTGGCGATGCCTTGTGATGCCAGTAGAAACCTCCCTCTTCCTTTCCTGCTTGGCACTGAGATCCACCCTCCACCGAGCCCATCCATCAACGAGCTTGGCGCGCTCTCCCTCGCAACTGCGTCGTCCCGTGTCCCCCCGTGGTGTTAAATAATTAAACCCTAGCACGCTGTAAAAGAGGGGAAAAAAGGGGTGATCTGTCTTACAGCTGCAGAATAAAATTTGGCACCCGCTCCGAGATCAGATATCGTCCTGGCAGGCGACGGTGCCAAAGCCGGGCGCGGGCTGGGGCCTGTGCCCCGGCAAACCTGCGAGGTTCTGGGCGACCCCAGGGCTGGATTTGGCCTCCGTGGCAGAAGGAAAAGCTCCCCGGCTCTGCCCCACTGGAACAGGGGTTTTTTTTCAGGGGATGGCAAAAACCTACTAAAAAATAATTATTGCCCAAGAGCAGGCGGAATTGTGGACTCGTAAGTCAGCGTGGGGAGGCGGGTGGTGGTTATTGCTTTGATCAGCGTTGCGGGGCGTCGATAAGGACGCGGGGTCTTATTTATGGCGGAGGTGGCAGCACGTTCCAGCCCCGTGCTGGGTCCTGCAGACCTCCTGGCAGGGACCCCCACGTGTCCTTCCCCACCACCTTCCTGTGAGAATCCCACCAGCACCTCCAACCCTGCGTGGCCACGTCCAACCACGGGAGCCAGGGTCATAAGGTGGGTCAAGCCCCCCAAGAGTTTGGGGGTGTTTCTTTTTGTTTCGCAGTTTTACCCGCCGAAGAAACTTTCTGATTTATTCTTGGCCCCCATTTTTCACGCTTAAGGGCATGACACACATTATCATTCACCACCTTCGTTTACATGTAGCAAACATAGGTCAATTTATTTCTAAATCCCCTTTTTTATGGCTCTATTGAACTATTTGCCACATTATTTATACGTTAATGCGATGAATCCCTCTGGATATCACACTGTCTAATAAATAACGCGACAAATCATTAAGCAGGGTGATAAAATCAAGCCATTTAAAAATACATCAACCTGTGTTGCTTTCGTGTAAAAGAAGCTCCAGGGGCCCATCAGCACGAGAGAGGAGGCGAGAGAGACACACACACACACACACACACACACACAGAGAGAAAAAGGCAAAACACCTGCTTTTGCCGACTTCCCTGGAAAATGAGGTTGTTGGGGGGTGGGGTTTAATGCAGGCAGTGAGGCTGTAAGGCAGGGAAATTAAAGGGGGATGGATGGGTGCGGAGCTGAAGGCAGAAGGGGAAGCTCGTCCCCAAAACCACGTGAGACCCAAACGCCGTGGCTGGCAGGGCGGCACAGGTGGGCACGGCCCGGCTCAGCCCTCGGCGTCCTCCTGCAGCAGTCACGTAGGGAGCGCAGGCAAGGCCGGCTTGCTGCAACATGCCGAGGTGTTCCCAGCTCCTGGCTGCGGGTGAGGAAAGGTACCGGGTGGGAGAGGGTCTGGGCTTTCCCAGAGGAGCCACGGCCACAGGATCCCCAAATCCCGGGCGCGTCGGTGAGCGGGAGGAGAGGTGGCATCTCATCTGCCACCTGCTCGAGCGAGGTGGATTAGATAGCGGGTGCTTTCGCAATCACATCCTTGATAGCAACCAAAGTCCTTCCAAGGATGAGGGAGGTGAGCAAGGTCAGTGCTGGAGGAGTGACGGCTCCCTTCAGCTCACCTTCACCACCCTCCTCTCAACGCCCCTACAAGCAGAGGTGCCTCCACAGAGGCTCCATCCTCCCCGTCCAACACCTCTCCTGGCTCCACGTGGGTCCCACATCAGAGATGCCCTTGCTGGGCACCATCTCACCCAAGGAGAAAACCCACATAACTCTCCAGCTCTCTGCTCCAGAACCATCGCTCGCCTCTGGCACTTACAAATGATGTAATCCACTTTATTTGTGTGACAACAAAACGGTTATTACAGTAATCAGTATAATTAGCACCAGCCAATTACCATAATAATACAGTTCCCTTGTTCCAGGGGTACTTTTAAAAAACAGGTTTATTTAAGATTTCGGAGAAACAAATAAAAATCGCTCGGCGAGAGACGCGGCAATAACGTGTTCGGTTGTGCTGACGCGTGGGGAACAAAAAGTGGCTTCTCCCAGAGACGAGTGTGGAATCGGAGGTCACTGGTTGCTCGGAGCTCAGGAAAACCTTATCCCAAAGATCTCCTCCAGGCAGCTGGGGAGAAGTGGGCAATGTGTGGGAAAGAGCACTCCAGCATCATCTGCTGCTGGGTGCAGGCTGTCAGGCCGGGCGATGCCCCTTGGATGTGCCACGTGCGGGTGCTGGACCTCCAACAGACCCTCCCCCGTGGGAGGACATTCCCTGGAAACACTTCCAGGGGTCAATGTTATCGCTTTTGGAGGTGCTGCAGGGAAGTGGGGCTTGAGAAAGCACCAGCAGCAGCCAGGACTCAGGGCGGGATAATGACACCGGTTAAAAATCTGCTTTGTTTAATTTTAAAACCACGCCCTTTGCGTCCAGCTGCAGCGCAGGAAAACCTTTACAGGGAGCTTGGATGGGTCTGGAGGTTCTTCAGAGCTGGGAGCTGAGCATCCTGTGAAGAACTTTGCTTCTCCACCAAGGTCTTTAGGCTGGGTTTAAACCCAGAGTGCTTAAAAATAGTCTGGGAGATGCATTGACACCCTTGTCCCCAACAGCGATGGGACGCATCTGGTTCGAGCTGGGATGTTCCAACCCAAACCATCCTGTGACTTTATGGGATTTTCAGGACATCCCCTCTTGCTCATCTCCTTCCACAAAGTCTCCAGGTCGAGCTCTGATCCGGAGACATTTTCTCTTCCTGCCTTTGAAGCAGACGACATCTCCCGAAAGCCTTGAGTGTAAACACAAGCCCCAGCCTTGGCATTTTTAAAAGATGCTTTGAAAAATTCACTTTAGGACTATTATCCCCTCAGCCTTATTATTTTCAGATGCAAAGATCGAGCCGCTGGGCAGCCGCCAGCCGGAGTTAATCCGATGCAAATGCGGCGAATCCACCGCAGCTGAACTCCTCACATCCCCGGGTAAGGCTGCGCCCTTGATTTCTTGACAATGGCCCTCTGGAAAGACACCAGAACATCTTCTGCGAGGGATTTTTTCTCTTCTCAAGTCTGGTTCAACCGAAAGTTTATTAGTGGGAAGGGGATAATGAAAATAACGTGAGCTGGCATCGTAAACACGCACGCTCGGGCGCAGGAGCCGAGCGCAGTTTGGAACGAGCCGCGTAAGCGCCACGGTATCGTATTCCTGCCATCCTCCCAGCCAGACAAATGCCAATAATTAGCCATAAATAATACCTGGGCTCCTCACAGCAGGTTAATCCACTATAAACACGAACCAAGACGGAGAAATAACCCGAGGATGGAAAACAGCCTGGTGGCCAAGTGAAAAGTTTTGCGCAGCCGGAGCCGTTGCCAGATTCCGGGTTGCTGGATAACAGGCAGTTTCTTGGCTCGTCCCGGGGCTGCTTGGCCGCTGAGCATTGCTGCCTTCACGGGGGGTTCACGCTGCAGCAGGGACACCTGATGGCTGCTGTCCTTCCTTGCACTGCTCCCAAAATCCCGGTGGGACGCAGCGGGGTTTGCTGTGCCCACGAGAGTGGGGGCACAGGGGTTGCTGGGGGCCATGTTATGAATGAGCAGCCCAAGGTCCATCCAGATGGACCAAAACACCGAGCAGCTGAGGGGGATTTCACCTGCCACCAGCCTGGGATGAATCTCAGGAGATGGTCTTTTGATCCCCAGCCCCCTGAATCATCCTGCGATGGTGAAGGGAAAGCTGAGCTGGCCCAAAATATACCTTTTTTGATGGCTTTGTGGGGAGCTCCTGATGCTGAAGACAATGAAACCCAGCCAGAGGTGCCACCAAGCTGCTGAGATGAAAAGCCAGCCTGACCCCCTGCCCTGCCCCTTTGTCTCCCACCAGCCGGGCAGGCTGGGATCGGGTCGCCCAGGACGGCGCCTCACTCTCAACTGCCCTTTACCAGAACTGAAGTCTAAAGACAGGCCTGGTAATTCGGGCAAATTTCCCATCCAGGACCTCTCAGCTGCTGTTTATAAAAGCTGCTGCCTTCGTCAGAGCTGAGCAGGGGAGCCAGGAGGGCTCCCAGGGCCCGGGAGAGCCGGGGCAGGGCGGCTGCAGCAGCGTGTCTGGGTTGAAGGCAGTAACACTGTGCAGATGTTTAACCGAGGCAATTTACCCATCAGTTCTTCTCATTTGCCTAATGGGTTTTTTTCTTTTTTTTTTTTTTGTTTTGTTATTTTTTCCCTCTCTTCCCTTTCCAGATGCTTTTTTCCCTCCCCATTCCTTTTCTTTCTGAGCTACAAACTCTGTCTTCCCCCCCCATCTCACCCCCAACAGGGATAACCCTGGTGATCCATCAGGCATAACTTCCCTCCAGCCCTGCCCCAGGTGGTTCCCATGGACCAAAATCCATCTTGAAATGCCACAGAGGGGGAGAAACAACTCAGAAGCCCCAACCCAGAGGACAAAAACATCCCTCAAAGGTCCCTCTCAGCTGTTCCTCTCCACCCCAGTCTGCCCAGTGTGGATGGGGCTGCTCAGGGTGGGGGAGGCATGAGGAGCCATCCCCTGCCAGCAAAGAGATTTGATTTTTTTTTAAGGGAAAAAACCTGCATTTCTCCTGTTCAGGGGCTGCTTTCCCACTCAGGTGGATTAATCTAAAGCAAAGAAAGAAATTTGCAGCAAAAAAAGCCCCGGGAGGGGAACAAAGGGTGGAAAAGCTCCATTGATGGCCCCATCCACTGAGGCAAGTGGTTCTCCACGGCCAGAGAAGGGTTGTGGGGCTGGAGATGGGATGTGGGGGGAGGAGGGTGGCTGCTGGGTGAGGACAACATGGGGAGAGGGACAACGTTGTCCCCGAGCAAACCCACAGGACCACAATGTCCCCCCAAAGGTCCCTCTCAGCTGTTTCTCCCCTAAAACAAATAATATTGGGTGTCAGCCCTGGTGGGAGCCGGGCAGGGGGGCGAAGAAAGGCCATTTTCTGTCCCAGCATAATTCCTCCTTGTCACTCACCGCGAGGAGCTGCATTCCAGCCCCACCAACCGAGGCAAACTTTCCAAAAATATCCCTTTCACGAGGAGTTATGGTTTTCGGCTTCCTCTCTTGGGGCAAAATCCTTCCCTACCCCCAGCCCTCCATCACAGCATCCCTTCCAGCCGGCAGAGAAACGAAACACATGATATTTTGCCCCACATCTCTCCAGCTGCAGCCAAGAAAAGACACGGCTCTGCTGGAGCCAAATGTGGCCCCTTTCCAGCTCCCATGAATGGGATGTTTGGAAACCAGTCACAATTTTTTTTTGGAGGGATTCTCAAAGAGCAGAAGGAGGGACGGGAGGGCTGCGGGGTGGGGATTTTTTTTTTTTTTCTTTGAGAGGCATCTCCGGAGTCATTTATTTCCAAAGCAGAAAAAGGAGAAAAAAAAGGCGAAGGGGGGTGAAAAATGGCTGTTTACACAACTGTTCTCTGCGTGTGAGTGTGGGGGTCACCCGGTAACTCTGGACCTGGAGGCCAAAACCAACCGGATTGGGCAGCGACGCCCAGGCCTCCAAAATTTCATTGACACAGCAGAGAGGAAAGATCCCCAAAGGAGGACCCTCAACGCTTTGTCCCCATCAGAGAACCCACAGCACAGCACATCCTCCATGGCGGCTTCCCCGGCCCCATCCACCATTCGGGAGCCTCCTCTTTCCAGCCGGGGTGGCTGAATTTCAGAGAGAATTCCCTTGCCCAATCCCCTCTGGATTAGCCCCAAATCGCCGCCGCCTTGCGTAAGCCACATGCCTCGGAGATGACACCACTGCCAATTAGGGGATCATGTGTTCACAATTAAACGCACTGGTATCGTTGCGAAATGAAATAAAACTCAAATATCAAGTGGAGCCCATTATCTGGGCTAATTGGCTGGCGGCGTGGAGAGGGTGTTAAAATGGGGCTTTTAACTGTGCGTTAATCTCCCCGAAGACAAACTGTTTGTTTTCACGTTTTTATGGCTCGCACTCCCACACACATTGTATATTTTGATCCGGATGATGGACAGAGTTATGGGGAGAGAACTGTAAAAGAGTAATTACGAATTATGAAAAACATATATAGCCTTTTGAGCCGGGTGGCTGCGGCAGTGCGGCCGGTGTCTCGCCAAGATTTAATGCTCTTGGGCTTTATGATCTCCATCTAACCATCCATCCTTATAAAGCCGTGGTGGTGCCACTGTCACACCCCGAACGCTCCTGCCTGCCGTGGTGAGAAGGAATCCCGAGCCCGGGCGATGCTCCGGCGTCGTTTTATCCCTTAAGCCCACGTGAAATGGCCGATTCTCCAAGGTCGAGGCGTTTGGGGCGATCCCAAAGCCCCATCAATCCCCCTGGCGTTAACGAGGCGGGGAGACGTGGGCGCCAGGCCAAGCTGCTGCTTGGCTGAGGATGAGGAGCTGGGGAGAGGAGCTGCCTCCCCATCATGGGGGGGGTTGGCACAACCCCCCGTGGGGTTTCACCCACAGCACCAAATCCCTGTTGTTGGTTTCTGGCCACCAGGCCAACAGAAGGAGCAGTCAGGGGGGTGTGGTGTGACACGTGTGCCACGACCGCAGCCCCCAACACGCCTTGGTGCCCCCTCATCTGCCCTGTGCTGAGAGCTCTGTGTGCCCTCAGTGGTGGCAGAGGTGCTCCAGGCCCAGCTAGAACCACGGCTCAACCTCGCCAACCTCTCCAGGGGGTATTGTTGCGAAAAATAATCAATACAGGACACATGAGGGGTAGCCTGGGCAGCCAGGAGGACACCACCACCCGCCCTGGCAGGTCCCTCCCGCTCGCCGGGCGCTCCCCCTGCGGCAGCCGCTGCCGGGGGGGAGCCAGCGGGGCTGGATGCTGGCGAGCAGCTGACAACAAAATGAAAAACATCAGGTTGGAGACGCTCCAACTCCTTGACAAGGCGACTACTCACACACACGGCCGTGCCAGATGAGCCCCGGCCAAGAGGCGAGGGCCAGCTCCCCGCGGGGACACTGCTCCGGGCCGGCCCCGGGTGGGAAGGAGGGGGGGGTTGTAAAAACACCTCCGTGCCTGGGTTTTACAACTGGCTTCCAGAGAGATTTAGGTCCTCCAGGAGGAGGTCTGGTGGCAGGCAGAGGGATGTTGGCACCCTGTCCACTGCGACACGCTGGTGAGTTGAAAAACTTCCCAAAATTGGTCAGTTCAGGAGCAGTGGTGAGGTTTGCTCTGGGCTGGAGGCAAGAGGACATTATCCAAGCCCAAGATGATTGGGCTGGGTGTCACCTCCCTGATCTTCAGCAGGGGTTTCTTGTTAAGGATGTCCTCCAGCTTGTCCCTTTGGAGGGGTGACATTGGAGCCAGGGCACAGAAATCATCACGAGAGTCCTCACACTCCCCACTGGCTGTAGCCCAGCTCTTGATGGGTATAAGGAGGATGGAAGCCCTGGGGCAAGTGGACCATCTCCATCCTTGGCATCACCATCCTTAATTCTTCAAGTCTTCATCATCTCCAGCAGTCCAGTGTCAGCTGAGAGCCCTTTGGGGTCCCTTCCAGCCAGCAGTGCTGGTCCCTGCAACCTCAGCTGAGCCCTGTGACACACCAAGAGCCCAAACTCGTCTCCCAGAGGTCCCTCCCCACCTCCTGCTCCCCTGCATTACCCTTCAAGCCCTGTGGCTGCTCTTCGGGTGAGACCTTCCTGCTCCTCAGCCGGTCCCTCGGCCGCCCTCGGAAACACGCAGGGAAATCTCGGCTCCCCATCTCCCCTCAGATTGCCCCTGTTTAATTCCGTGTCTGATTTCAATATTGATTTATGGCACCAGGCCCTGGATCTGGGGATTTTCAATTTGATTCAAACCTGCTTTCTATTGATTTGACTGAAGGCTGCAGACGAGGGGGTTACGTCGAAGCAGCTTTTAAATCAACGCCCCCGGCCAAGGCAGCGCTGGCACAGCTTTCCCAGGGAGGTATTCCCGTAAAGTGCCGGTCATCTGGAAGCCAGGGCTGTGCCACTGCTGGGCTGGAAGAAAATGGAATGGGATTTTATTTCAAATTCAAGACAAAAGTGTGGTCTGGAGGCGGAGTTGTGCAGGGGGGAAGGGGCTGTGGAGGATTTTAAGGGAGGGAATCTGGGGTTTTAGCCCAAGTTCCATAAGGGTGACCACTGTGACCACGCCAATGTGGTCATGACTGGGCTGAGAGGTGTCCCCACCACATCACTCTGCACAGGGAGGGGTGTCCCCGTTGGTAAAGCCACAGTGTCCAAGTGCCTGAGGCACAGGGAGACAGACCCACATCCCTCATGGGCAGCCACAGTCTTCTGCAAGATGCCACCAAGCAGCTCTGGGAGGCTGTTAGGGTGGGTTGTGCCTCCATCCACGAGCCCGTGGTTCCTTGCACAGGCGGCTGCAGTGTCCCAGGTCCCCGACTCGCCTCCCGCAACCTCCCCTCGTTCCCTGCGGCTGGAAAACCTCACGAAACCCTCTTCATTGTGCGGGCTTTATTGCTCCATAAAAAGGTGCAGATCCTCCAGTCCAGCCCGGCCAAGGAGGGAGAAAAAGATAAATAGCACGTTCCCGTAAATCACACCGAGATTAATGGAGAGAGGGGGAGAGAAAGCAAACACGGGCACGGGCAGGAGCGGCAGAGCCGCCGTGTCCTTCAGGGAAGGGTGGTTCCCGTTGGGGATGGGAGGCTGCTGGCAGTGGGATGATGGTGGGGTGGTGGGATGCTGCTGGGTCTGGGATGCTGCTGGGTTTGGGATGCTGCTGGGTGTGGGGTGCTGCTGAGTTTGGGATGCTGCTGGGTCTGGGATGCTGCTGGATTTGGGATGCTGCTGGGCCTGGGATGCTGCTGGGTCTGGGATACTGCTGGATTTGGGATGCTGCTGGGCCTGGGATGCTGCTGGGCCTGGGATGGCAGTGGGATATATGGATGATGGGATGATGTTGATGGGATACCACTGGTGGTGGGATACTGTGGGTGATGGGATGACACTGGTGGTGGGATACTGTGGGTGATGGGATGACATTGGTGATGGAATGCATTGCTGATGGAATGCCATTGGTGATGGGATACTATTGCTGATGGAATGCCATTGGTGATGGGATGCTATTGATAATGGAATGCTGTTAGTGATGGGATGCCATTTGCAATGGAATGCCACCCTGCACTGCCTGAGCACTGACTGCTCCATACCTCTGTTTCCCTTCCCTACCTCCATCTCCATGGGGTGCTCCTGGGGCTCTCCCTGCTTCCTCATCTCCCCCCTGTGCATCCCCGGGTGAACGATCAGAGCTTAAATACCCTGTGGCTCCTTGAAAGTGCCAAATGCAGCTCCAGGGGCAAACCCCAGGGAACCTGGCTGCTCTGGCCACCGAGCTGTGCTCCCACACGCGTCTCAAGATTTATCCCTGGGTAGTTGGCTGGGTTTCTAATGAGAGCCAAGACGGATGCTCCACTCACCAGTTAATAGGCCGGGTCTTGGATCAGTCGCACTAACTGGCATCACTGCACTGATTCCCTTTTTATTGCACGTTATAACTCACGCCTGGGGAGGCGGCAGGGAAAGGAGGCTCCTGGCACCGGGATCAGGCGGCTCCAGCCGCTCGGTCACCGCTCGCCAGGGGCCACAAGCCCCCAGCACGATGGAGATTTTGGGGTGGGGTTCGGTGGGTGCCCGCTGCCCCGGCGCCGGGGTGCTGGGGTGCATCTCCCGCGCCCCTCCGCCTCCAGCTCCTGGCTGGAAATCCCGGGATGGAGGAGCTGCGCAAAGCCAGGCAGGCTCCGTGCGAAGCTGTTATCTCCCCATCTAGTGACCGCGGCGCGCATAGCAAGATGCGCCACGCCGCAGACGGTCTGGGATGCTCCCTAATAATTCAGGAGGCGAATAAACACCGGACGGAACAAGAGCTCCAACAAAACAACATCCCCGCCCCCCCCCTCCACCGCTCCCAAATCAAACCCTTTTCGGGTGGGCGCTCGGATGTGCCACCCACGCGATGCCCCCCAAAGGAGGGGGGGGGTGGCATCCTTTGTGTGTGCCCAAATTGGGGGCACCCCGAGGCGCCGCCGCCGCCCCCGGGAAGCCTCGAGCGAGCGGCGGCTCCGACAGCAGCCGCCGCGGGGATTTTCCTCTGCTCTCCCCACTCAGCAGCCGGCCGTGATTTACGGCTCTCGCCTAAACGCTGCCACGTGGCCGAGCTCCCGTGGGCGCCCTCCTCGAGCCCCCGAAATCCCGGTGGAGCCCGACGGGATGCACAAGGGGAATTTTTCATTATTTTTTTTTTTTCTTTTAGGTTTTTGTTTGGTGTTGGGTTTTGTTTAGGGTTTTTTTTGGTGGTTTTTTGGTTGGTTGGGTTTTGTTTGGTTTTGGGGGGTTTTTGGTTTGGTTTGGTTTTTTTTGGGGTTTTGGGGTTTTTTTAAGTGTTTTTGCACCACACATAGCGCTTTTTTCCGGGCTTTCAAAAGCAAGAAAGGAAGGGGGGGGGAAGGAACAAAATTGCTTCTCTTGTGAGGATTGTTTTGGATTGTTTTGGATTGCTTCTGTGTCTGGAGGGGGCAGCAGGGGCTGAGGATGCACCCTCTGGCACTGGGCACCCTGACACAGGATGAACCCTGATTTTAGGTTCTTTCACCCCAACTTTTCCCCTTCAGGATGATTTGAGGATTGAAGGAGCGTGGGTTGATCAATCCCAACCTGTTCTGGCAACACTTAGGCCAATCACTGGAGCACCAGGACATCTATTTTCCCCCCAAAACCAATCCTTGACTTTCTCTCCAGTCAAACCCCATTCTCTCCCTTCCCTTTCTAACCTCACAGGACACTTCAAGCTTTACACCCCCAGGCACAAAGGTTCTGGCTCTCACCAGACGCAAAGTGGCTGCTGATGCCGGTGATTCACGAACGCCTTTTTTTTTCCAGACATTTCCATAACTTTCCCAACCTTTCCAGAGGCAAAACTCGGCCAATAATTGTTTTCATGCAAATTAGGGCCAATTAAACCGAGGTAGAGTTTACTGGAAGGCGAGACACGGACTTTCCACGGAGTGAAACCTGTTTGAATTTCATCAGGGCGTTAATTGCAGGCTGACGTGGGGGTGATTGCACAGCCAGGCTTGGGCTCTCCCTCACTGGGTTGATTCTCATTGGCTTTTAGGGTTTTCATCCATTTTACTAGAAAAAAAGATGGCAAGTTGCAGGTCTTCTCCTGCCTGCCTGATGCAAGGGGGCTCCATCCCAGCTGCCATCAGGGCACAGGATGGAGGGAGGATCCAGCTCAGAGCAGGGAGAGAAATCCGTGCTGTTTTTGGCAGGAATGCCAAAAAATCATGGGAGCAAGAGGGGGGTAATTGCTGTGCAGCCTCTGGAGCCTCGCAGAGCCCCAAAGGGAGGCAGAACCTCACGGATACATCCCTCCTCATGCAGGGAACAAGCCACAACAGGCCGAGCCTCCCAGGCTGCAGCGCCCGCTGCGCCCGGCTCCGCACGGGATGGGGCACGAGGAGAACCTGCCCTCCCCACGACTTTCCTCCGGGTTTTTTTCTTTGCTCTTTGGCATCCCTGTGCAAGTCTTGCAAAGAGTGGCCCATGGAGCTCGTAGAGAGGTTGGTGCAAAGTGGGGGCAGAACCAGGGTGAGGTCTCGGCTCGGCTTTGCCCCAGGGTGGGGGTCGGTGCTCCCGGGGCTCAGGAGCAAAGCCAAGGTGGGGTGTCCTGGGACAAAACAGCAAAGCCAAGGTGAGGGTGTCCTGGGACAAAGGAACAAAGCCAAGATGAGGGTGTCCTGGGACAAAAGAGCAAAGGCAAGGTGGGGGTGTCCTAGGACAAAAGAGCAAAGCCAAGGTGGGGTGTCCAGGGGTGCAAGAGCAAAAGCAATGTGGAGGTGCTCTCCTGCTGCAAGAGTAAAGCCAAGGAGGGGATGCTGCAGTGGCACAAGAGCAAATCCAAGGCTGGGATGTTCCCCCAGTGCAGGAGGGCAGCAGGATGGGGATGTCCAGTGATGCCAGAGCAAAGCCAAGGTGGGGACGTGCAGGGGGAAGTATGGGGATGCTCTTCCGGTGCAAAAGCAAAGCCAAGGCTGTGATGTTCCCCCACCCCAAAAATCAAGTCGAGCCGGGGATGTTTCTGTGGTGCAAGAGCAAAACCAAGATGGGGAGGTTCCTGTGGTGCAAGAGCAAAACCAAGATGGGGAGGTTCCTGTGGTGCAAAAGCAGGAGAGATGCTCCCCCCGTGCAAAACCAAAACGACAGCAGGGATGTGCCCCAGACAAAGGCAAACCCGGAGAGGTCCCTCCCCAGCCCTGTGGTGCCTCTGCCCCCTCAGCTCTGCACAAACCCAACCAGCACCCACCAGCTCCCATCCCAGCATTTCCACGCAGGGACTTTTCCCCATGTTGCCCTCGTGCTGTTCCCTCATCCTGCCGGCTCTGGAAGGTGCACAAAGGAGCCCAACCCACCGCAGAGCCCGGCGAGACAACAAGCTGGGACTAGCAGAGCCCAGACAGGAGGCGGCTGCCCAGAAAATGCACCCTGGAGAGGTAAAACCCTCGCGGATTGTGCAAACCCTGCGCCGCCGCCTGTTCCACCGAGCGCCCTCCCAAACCCGCTCCCTCCTCGCCTGCAGCCGCTCGTTTTCCTTTGGATCAGCAAATAAAATATAATTAGTTGGGTTTTTTCCTCTTTCTTTCTCTCTCTCTCTTTTTTTTTTTTTTTCCACGCTGTCAGCACAGAGACCGACAGGGTGATTTCAATCTTTTTAATTTGTATTTCCCCCCTCCCCCCCCCCCATCCCCTTTCTTGTCTTTTCTCCGCCCAAAATGGCCGGGTCCTGCACCCTCCGCAGACAGAGGATTTGGCAGGATTTGGCTCTTTTGCAAAGCGCCTGCGGCAGGATTTGGCCGGGCTGCAGCATCCCATCCCCTGGGATCGCCTCCCTGGGGCTCGCTGCCTCCTGCGTGGCTTCTCTGGTGTCTGACACAAGGTTGTGCTCCTCCCTCTGCAGAGCGCGTCGCTGCCGTGTCTCCCCTTTTCCCCAGCTGCCTCATTCAAGGGATAATTCAGAGTTCCCCCCCCCCCCCGCCCCCCCCCGTTATCAGCGCGGCTGAGAACTGCCCGAATTCCTCTGGATTTTTGGTGAGGGGACGAGAGAGAATCCTCGTGGAAAAGCGTTAAAAAAAAAAAAAAAAAGAAAAGAAAAGAAAGAAAGAAGAAAAGCTGCGTAACAGGAGGTGGGAGGGGGAGCGGGGGGGCAGGGGCACCCCCTGGGGTGCCGGTGGGTGCGGGTGTCCCCGCGGTGTCCCCGCGGATGCGCGGGCACGACGCTCCCCCTGGTGAGGGCCGGGATCCGTCGGCGCTGCCGGGAGGACGCGGGGGGGGGGGGGGGGGAAGGGTCTTCGGCCTCGGGACCTCGTCGTCTCCAGCGTGGATTTGTCCCCCCTGCAACTTCCCCAAACCCTTTGCAAGGGAAGGAAAAAGCAAAAAACCCCGGGGGCTTCAGCACTGCGTTTGACACCCCCAGATTTTCAGTGTCTTGGCTCTGACCCATCTCATTGATATTTCCCCCCTCCCCAAGAAATGAATGAGGTTCTGGGGAGAGGCTTGACCCAGGGAAGCGGCTTCTGACCAGGGAGGGGCATCCGAGGGGGAATGCCAGGGTGGAAAAGGGACATTAATTCAGCCAACAGCCCCTTTTGGGGCACCTGGGGAGGGGACATGGGGCTGTTTCTCCTCCAGTGTGGGGTCCCCGTGTCCATATTCGTGCTGCCTGTCCATATTCACACCGCATTTCATTATTAATTACCGATTTTCCCTCAATGCAACCCTTTAATTGCTTTTTTGACCCAGGCAAGCCACCCTGGAGCAGCCCTGGGGAAAAGGGGGACCTCCCTCTGCCGCTGCCACCCCACACGTGGTCACAGTCCCCTTCCCCAGGCTCCACCGGGGTCCCCAGTGGAACGAGGACATTTTCCCCCTGCATTATCCTAAATAAGAAGCCTCTTTTCCCGGTGAATCTGTGTTTGCCACGGTGCCATTGTCCCACCGGAGAGGAACATCTCGTTTCCTGCTTGAATTTATTTATCTTCAGCTCCCTGGCCTGATTGAAGAGCCCTGGGCTAACGGCCCCGTTCTCCCTGCACAGCTATTTATAGACAGGGATATTTATAAACAAGCCAGAAATGCTCCAAATGGATCGACTAACCCATAAAAATAAGGAGAGATTTGCAAGGTGGACACGGCAGAAGGGAGGGGGGAAAAGCCCCCCCCCCAAAGACCTGCAGCAACTTGGAGCATCCCCCGGCCACGGGGTGTTGGGAAGCGAGTTTGCTCCTTTACCCCCCAGGAATTTGGCTCTTCAGGCTGGGAAAATGATGGTTTTCCACCCAAAAACGCTCCCAAGGATCTCGGTGGCTCTTGGATACAGGAGTCCCTCTACAGGGCTGCTGAGAGCAGAGCAGTGGCCACCAAAACGCCCCTTCCTGCCACCTCCCATCCCCCAAAAGGGCGAGTTTACCCCCAAATGACATCGAGCAGGGGCAGAGCCGAGGGTGGGAAGCGCCTCAAAAGCAGCACAAAGTGCAAAACGGGGCAATTCCCAAGGATTTTGGGGCCACTCATGACCGGGGTGGTGGGAAAGGGCTGGTTTGTCCGTGTGTCTGAGGTTGGCACTGGGTGGATGGGAATGGGTTTGTGCTTTGATTACTCCCCCCCCTTCCCAATTAAATCAGATGCATAAAATCCCACACAGTGTCATAAAATGGGGCAAAACCCATGGATATAGGGGAAAAAAATATATGGAGCATTGCAGGGAGCCCGGGGCCAACCAGCCCTCGGCAGCAACGAGCAGCAAGAGCCACGCGGGGATTTCAGACCAGGAAAAAAAAAGAACAACCTCTGATTTTTCTTTTTTTTCATTTCTTTTTAATTCGATTAACATGATTTTACCCCAAAACAGCGGATTTCCAAGCGGGCTCAGCCAACACTGGTTCCTCCCGGGGCGAATAAATAAAGCAAAATGAAACCTGAGGGAAGAAGCATCGCCTGACCTTTTCAAAGACAATTAAAATCCCGATGGAAAGGGGGTTTTAAGGAGAAGAATCCAAGATTTACATGGAAAAAAAAATAATAAAATCAGAATTTTTTTTATTCCCTAAGGGTTTTTTTTTTTTTCCCTTTCCTTTGCCAGCTGAGATGCTGCAGGAGTGGAGCTGCTTTATGGGGAAATAAGTGGGGTTTTGGGTGTGTTTGCAACCTGATGGTAATTGGGCGCAGTGCGGGGAGCGAGAAATTTTCCCCAGCGTTTTTGGAGGCAGTAAAAGGTTTGGGGGGGGGAGGGAAATTCTGCCTGGTGGCTTTTTATCCCCCTCCTCGCCCATCCCTGCAGCCTTGCTGAGGTTTATGGAGCCTCTCTGCGGTGCTCATTACCACCACGGCTCCGCTTTTGGACTATTTTAACTTTTTTTTTTTCTTATTTTATTATTTGATTTTACAACTCTCTCTCTCTCGTTTTTTTTTTCCTAGGTAATACCAAAAAAAAAAAAAAAAAAAAAGCACATCCCACAGCCCCCTTTGCCTGGAGGGATCCGATATAAAATACGGAACAATTTGTCAGTTACAACAGGAAATAAAAATGATATATTAGAGGGACAGAGCCAACCTCCAACCGCTCCCATCGGCAAAGGCTTCACCTCCTCGTGTCGTGAGGAGTAGAAATGCTGGTAAAATAGAAAAAGGCTGGAGAAAACACACTTTTGGGTGAATATTTGGGGGGTTTGGTGATTTTTCTCCTCTGAGGAATGTAAAGCTGTTTGCAGTGGGGATGTTTTAGGATGAGTAGAAAGGAGAGGAGGAAAGGAAGAAGGAAGGGAGGGAGGAAGGAAGGAAGGAAGGAAAGAAGGAAGGAGGGAAGGAAGGAAGGAAGGAAGGAAGGAAGGAAGGAAGGAAGGAAGGAAGGAAGGAAGAAAAGAGGGAAGGAAGGAAGGAAGAAAGGAAGGAGGGAAGGAAGGGAGGAAGGAAGGAAGGAAGGAAGGGAGGGAGGATCTCTCTCTCCTTAGGCATCTCCTTCCTCCCTCTTCTTCCCCTTGGCCTCCACCGCTCCCACACCAGCTTGGCCAGAGCGCCCAAACCTCTCACACCTCCCCACTTTCCCTGTCCCCATCCTGTTCCCATCCCCACCCCTGTCTCCATCCCCATCCTGTCCACATCTGTCCCCATCCCCATTCCCATCTGTGTCCTGTCCCCACCCTGTGCCAACCCCATCCTTGTCCCCATCCCCGCCTCTGTCCCCCTCTCTGTCCCCCTCCTGTCCCCCTCCTGTCCCCACCCGTGTCCTCCTCCCCAGGACGACACTAAACAACCTCGGGCCGCTCTCCCACCTCCCTCATAATCCCGACGCTCCTTCGCCAGTTTGATTTTCTGCTCGACTTTCCGAGCTCTTGCTCCTGCATACAAATGGAGCCGTTACCCCAAATGGAGGAACCGAGACGGCTTTTTTTTTTTTTTGTCGTTGCCATGGAAACCTTCCCTCGGCTGCTCTTCAACTTTCCAAGCATCCCCGGCCAACGTGGCGGGGCCGTTCAGCTGGAAAGTGGTCCCAGTGGTCCCCACAGGGGGTGGTGGGGACGGGCAGGATGCCCTTGGGGACAGACAGGGAGCCAAGGGCAGCCCCAAATCCGGGGGTGGGTCCCCGACACAACCGTGACCTTGGGTGTCCCCCACCACCCAAGGGATGAGAAATGGGGTTTGGGGGCGAGGGGATCATGCCAGGAGCACGGACCCTTCCAGGCAGCATTCCCACTGGGAAGGGTGAGACAGCAGCACGGACATCCCTATTTTTCACTGCCTTTTCCCCAAAATGGGTCTCCCCGGCCATTTTGCAGCCGGGCTCCCGCCGCTTTTATGACCTGCATTGCCCAAAGTCCTGATGTTCAGCCCCATAAAGCGGCAGCGGAGCTCAGGGAGCTCCCGTGTCACTGGCTTTGGGGTTCAGGGGCACCTCGGCCCCCCGGCCTCCACATCAGCGGGGTTTTGGGGACCCACTTCCACCCCCAGATCGCTGCTCCTGACCTTGAGGCAGCTTCGTCCCCACCACACCTGATTTTCACCTCCGGGTGGGAAAACAGGGAGAGCTGGAGAACGCCAGGTTTGCACTTGGGGAAACTGAGGCACGGGAGGGGCCACGGTGCCAGGGGTCTCCCCAGGGCAGAGCTGGTGGCTGAATCTGTCCCCCCCCAAGTGCAGAGCTGTCCCCCTCCTCCCCTCCCGCAGCCGCTCTGCCTCTGCCTGCCCCGGCGTTGATTTAATGGGCTGTAATGGGAATAAAAATGAAGCCGGTTTAATGGGTTTCCTTCTCTTTTAAATATTCATTTTCCAGCGGCTTTGGCGGCTCTTTTTCCCTCCTTTTGTCGCCGGGGCTGGTGGAACGAATCCCATTTCCCAGCTCGCTTTGAGCACGGGAGGCTTCCAGCGGCAGCGCCGGGGTGGCCGTGGGACCCTGGGACTTGCTGCTCCCCCAAAATCCTGCCGTGAGGGGGCAAAGCCTCTGCCCTGGCTTTGGGGCACCCCAACGCGGAGCTGGGGGTGACAGTAGTAGGAGGGTCAGTGTGTGACCCCGGCAGCCCCACTGCACCCCCCGACCCAGACCTGAGCTCTTCCCCCCCGTCAAGACCTTTTGCTGGGAGGGCTGAGCTGTGCCGGGGGTCTCTGGGGTTTTTGGGGGACTAGTGGGGCGCGAGGAGCCTCGCCGAGCTCTTGGCCAGCCCTGGGCTCCCGTGGGTGGGTGGCAGGTCCCGGGGGAATTTTGGGGGTTGGTCCCAGGGTTCCTGCGCTCCTGGGCCAGCCCTGAGGGTGGAGCAATTGTCCCGAAAATGGGAATCGTTGGATCCGCCTCCTCGTTCCCATTTCGGGGACTGACCCCAGCCCAGGCAGCGGCCGAAACGTCGGCTCTGCCCTGCGCCGGGACCTTGGGTGTTACCTGAACACCCCCGGGTGACACCCACTGTGTCACTTCCCTGTGGGGCACCCACGGGTGCCCGTGTCCCCTCCTGTGACACAGTCGCATCCCACGGCCCCTGCCCTGGCCTGTGGATACCCTTCCCATCCTGGAACGCTACTTCCCACCCCACCCTGCCCATCCCATCCCACCCCTGGCTCTCCATGCAGCCCGTCCCAGCCCAGCCCAGCCCAGCCCAGCCCAGCCCATCTCATCCCATCTCATCTCTCATTTTCCCAGCCCGTGACCCAGCCCACATCCCCCCACCCCATCCCTGGACCCATCCATCCCCGCTGCCGGTGCTGGGGATCCAAAGGGTGGCAACGGGGGCAAAAACTATCCCGGTTTAGGCGAAAATCCTCCAGGAAAGGGAGACACTAAAACGCCGGGAGCAGACCGAGCCCTGGCCGCGGGCACTGCCGTCCCTGCAGCAGGAGAACAAAGGAACAGCAGAAAATATTGGGAGAAAAGAGGCCGGATTGGTTCTCCCCCTCCACGGGGTCTTTTGTTGTGAGTCCGTTGTTGAGGGGGTGGTGGTTGTGCCCATAAATCACAGCTCTGTAATTGGGGGTCCTGCCGGAGCCGCCCCCGAGCCGAGGGCACCCCCTGGGCCCCGGAGGGGGGGACTGGAAGGGTGGGATTTGGAGGAGGCAGCAGGATGGGGAGAGGGGAAAAAGCGGGTGACAGTGAGGACCCCACTTGTCCCCAGATGGCTTTGGTCGGAGCGGGTGACCTTTCCCGGTCTCTCCCCCCCCCCCCCGCCTCCCTCCGAGCTTTTATTCCCGGTTTTTTTATGTTCCCCCGCTCGCCACTGCAGGGATTTGATTTTCCGTAGCATCGTGGTGCAGTGCAGGGGAGGGGGAGAGAGCAGAGCCCCCGCCCCCCCGTGTCCCCCGTGACCCCCCCGCTCCCAGGGCAGCACCGCCCAGGGGACCCCCAAACCTCTGCTCCCCCCAAAAATAAGGGGAGCTGGGACGCAGTTTGGGGGAAAAAAATGCCGGGTTTTGGCTCGAGCAGGAGAAAGGATCGTAAATGGTGAGGGGAGACGTGGGTGCCACACCGGGTGCGTGCACAGGCATGTGCAGGTGTGAACACACGTGTGACCTGGGCATGCACACTCACCTGTGCAGGTGTGAACACACATGTAGCATGTGCACACCCACTCATGCACACTCACCTGTGCACACCTGTGTTGGTACGTGCACACACATGTTGCTATGTGCACACATGTGTTAGTATATGCACACGTATGCATCAGTACATGCACACACACACTTGTGTTAGTACATGAAAACACACGTGTATGTGCACACACACATGTATGTGCACACACACATATGTTGTACGTGCACACACACATGCTGTACATTCACACACTCACGGTGAGGTCTCATCCTCGTGTGCCCCCAAAAAGTTGGAGACACCAGCCCTGGGCCTGGTGTGTCCCCAGGGAGGAGGGACTGTCCCTGTTCAGAGGAAATGTCCCTCCCCACTGTGTGTCCCAGCTCTGGGGCACTGTCCCCAAGCCAAGCCAACACCCCCAGCTCTGAGTCACTGTCCCTTGACCCCAGACGTGTCTCCAGCTCCAAATCACCATCCCAAGACACTGACCTGGGTGTGACTCGGTCCCCAGCCTGAGAGAGCACCCCAAAGTACCAGACACGGTCCCCGAGTTGTGTCCCACGTGTAAGAGATCATCCCTAACCCTGGATGTGTCCCCACGTCCCAGATGCTGCCCCCAAGCCACAGCACAACCCCAGGCAGGAGATGCCACAGGGCTGGGGCTGGCAGGGAAGCAGGAGAGCAGCCAGCTGGGTGTCTGGGGGCAGTGAGGGGCTGCAGGGTCACACAAAAACCCCAAACCTCTCACTTTCAACACCAAAACCCCTCCAGAGAGTGACACGGGCAGCTCAGCCTCACACCTGACGCCAGAGAATCCTCACCAGCTCGGCCAGGTTCTCACCCCCTTCCTGCCAACCATTCTCAAGGGGGCTAAACCAGGCCCTGAGCCCCCTATAAATCGCTGTCCCCTGCCCGTGGCACAGCCCCAGCCCCGGCGTCCCGGCCGGACAGACGAGATCCATAATCCTGCCGCGCTGTCGGAGTAAATCTCACAGCTCCTCCAGCATCGGCGAGACCCCAATAAATATCTCCATTTCCCCTGTCCTGGAGGGAAGATCTGATCAGCTTTTAAATGTCAAACGTAAAGTAAAGTTTGTCATAAAAGAGCATGTAAAAAAAAAAGATAAAAAAAAAAAAGAAGAAAAGAAAATCCTCGGCAGAGGCGGCCAGAGCCAAACGGAGCGTGGCTGTGGTCAAGGGAGCTGGGGGGGTTCAGGTACCCTCATTCCCATCGTTGTGAGGTGTGTGGGGACTCCTCCCAGCTGGAAAAGTCCCTGCAAAGCCCCCGTTTCTGGGATGAGAGGGGATGGTGACAGTGGGGGGGTTAAAGCTCTTTTTGCAGCGCGATGTGGTTGACACCCCAAATCCCCACGGGATAAATTCGGCGCGTCCCAACCCTTCACCGGTACTACGAGGGTGAAAAATCCCCGAATTCCCCCCAAAAGACAGGTTTTTCTCCCCGCCTGGCTCTCCAGCCGCTAATTCCCTCCATTTTCCTGCCTCCCATGACGCCATCCCCTCGGCTGAATCATGTCGCTCCGTGTTCTAATTAAGCCGTGAGACACAACAGGGCAGGGATTTATGGGCCGTATTTCACGCGTGGGTGCCGACGGCACTGCCCCCTCCTCAGGGGTCTGGTGGCACCCAAGGGGGCCTGGATGGCCGTTCCTGGGGGCTGGCAGTGCCCCGTGGTGCCAACACGGGTGGGGGAAGCCCCGCTGAGGAGGAGGCAGGGGGTGGGAAGTGGGGAGCACCCAAGGGGTGGGGACACAGGCAGGGGGGTGGGGGGGCTTGGGTGCTCTCTCTGGAGGTGCTGGGGGTGATGGTTCTGCTCTGCATCCGCAGTGTCCTGCTGTCTGGCTGCCACCCTGGGGACACCAGCTGTCACCGGGATGTCACCCACCCCGGGGCCCCGGAGGGACACAGGGGGAGTGTGACTGTCCTTCCTTCCTTCCCCTGCCTGTCACCGGCCCTGCGGGTGCAGGGGGATCCTCCTGAGACCCCCAAAACATTCCCCCCCCCATCAGTGGCCCCTCGGGGGGCTCCGGCGGGGTGTGGGGGCGCTGGGAGGTATCTGGCACCGTCTCCATCCCGTGCTCATCCCGTCCCCATCCCACCCCATACCACCCCATCCCCATCTCTGGGGTCTCCGCGGGGCCGGTCCCCCCCCCGCCGCCGCCTCATTAAGATGCAGCGCGGGCGGCGACTGCGCCAGCGCCGGAACCGGGACCGGGAGGGGAGCGGGAATGGGGCCGGTGGGGCAACAGCACCCCCCGTTCCCGATAACCCCCGCCCCGGGATCCCCCAGCCCTGGCAGCCCCCCCTCCGGCAGCCCCGCAGGGTGGGGGGCACCCCCGGCAGCCCCCGCACCCCGAGGACCCCCCAGCCACGCACACGCACATAACCGTGGCACACGCGTGTGTCCCCCCCCTTTGAAACCCCCAACACCCCTCCCGCACCCCCACTCCCATTCCCAGCCCCCCCATCACCTTCCCACTCCCCAAATTCATATCAGTCCTCACCGTGCCCCATTCGCGCCTCAGTTTCCCCAACCCTACCCGACTCCAACCCCCCCTACAAAGTGAGGGACACCCCCCGTGCCCCCCACCCCCCGAGCCCCCGTCACGCCGCGGCGGCTTCGCCGATCCCACCATTAATCGCAAGGTCAAAGCCATTACGGGGACATTAAACCCATCAGCGACCGGGGGGGGGGGGACACCGAGGAGGGGGGGAGAGTGAGGGGGGGCCCCTCCGATCCCCCCCCCCGCTCGGCGCACAGAAAGTTGGGGTTTTAATTTGAGCCGTTCAGGTCAACGGCAGCAAATGGAGCCGCGGCTGAAAGCGGGAATAAAACAATAAAATGGGAAAACGAGGGGGAAAAACGGCAAAGAAGGAGGGAAGGGGGTGTGTGCGTGTGTGTGTGTGTGTGTGTGTGTCTGTGTCTGTGTCTGTGTCTGTGTGTGCCTGTGTGTGTGTCTGTGTGTGTGTGTGTGTGTGTGTGTGTGTGTGTGTGTGTGTGTGTGTGAAAGATGGAGGAGAGGGGGGTGCGGGGAGCTGGGGGGGTGCGGGGGGGCTGCAGGAGGGGGTTTGGGTTCTGAGGGGTTCAGGGGGGATGAGGGGATTGGGGGGATGGGGGATTTGGGGACATGAGGGACAGACACACGTGAACACGTGAACGCACACACACAAACGTACACGGACAGGTGAACACACACGAACACACGTGAACACGCACGCGAACACACACACAGACACACACATGAACACACACATGAACACATGTGAGCACACACACTCACACACACATGAACATGCATGAACATCCCCCCCCACCCCCCTTCTCTTTCCCGCCAGGGGGCGCAGGCGGCTTCGCCCCGCCCCCGGCCCGCTCCGTGTCCTCCCGGCCAGCAGGGGGCGCTGCCGCGGCATTCGTGGCCTCCCTGCGTCACTTCCGGCCGCGCCTGCGCACAGGGAACCACCGCGACCTGCCCGGCGGAGCCCGGTGAGGGGAGAGACCGGGAGGGAACGGGGGGGAACAGGAGCGACAGGGAGGGCTGAGGGAGACAGGGAGAGGCTGGCGGGGGAAGGGAGTCGTAGGGATGGGACAGGGAAGATTGGAGGGGACAGAGCCCTTGAGGGGGGACAGACCCCGGGGGGGCTGCAGGGGGGATCCGGAGTCCTTCGGGACGGGAGGCAAATAGAGCCCCCACACACACTGTGAGGGGGGACAGGGCCGGCCCCCCCTCCCCAAAAGGAGCCGGCTGGGGCAGCCCCTCACCCGCTGAGCTTTGGGGGACCCTCTGTGTTTGGGGGGTCGTTCCTTCCCCGGCCCCCACGTCCCCTGCCAGGGCTGGGGGTCCCCAGGCCGTGCCCCCCAAGGCCCAGCAGGTGCCCTGAGCAGCCCCAGTCTCTGACTGTGCCCAGGACCCTCCTGGCTGAGGGGTGACCAGAGTCTGCTTGGGAACTCTTGTTCCCCTCCACGGGGGGTGACACCCCCAGGATTTGCAACGACTGTCCCCAAACAGCCACCACGGTGCCACTGCTGGGAGCTGTCACTTGGGTGACAGTGACACTTCTCTTCCCCCTCTCCACTGTGTGTGCCCTGTGTGACCCCCTGGCCTGAGGTCACCCCTGGGGCCAGACCCCTGCTGCTTGTGTCCTCTCCAGCCTCACGTGTGTCCCTTCCAGCCGTGTCCCACGTGTGTCCATCCCTCCAGCCGTGCCCCACACGTGCCCCCTGTGCCCTCGCCATGTTCACCTGTGCAAAGTTCGTCTCAGCTCCCGCGCTCGTGAGTAGTGACAGCCCCTCTCCCTCCCTCTGTGGGGGGGGGGGCTGGGTGATGTGTGACCTCCCCCCCGACTCCTGGGGACACAGGGAGGTTTTTGGGGACAATCTGTGCAGGTTTGAGCCCTGGCAGGTGAGCGGTGCCCAGGGGCTTGGCCACTTGGGTGATGGGTCCTTTGCCACCCCTTGATGTCACTGACGGGGACACGGTGCTGGCAGTGACGTGCTCAGGCTGGGCTCTGGCAGCTGAGGGGGGCTCGGGGAGTCCCCTGAAGTGGTGGGTGCCAGGATACCTCGCCCCCATCTGGGTGCTGCCAAGGGGCTGAGCGTGTTCAGGGGGTACCAGAAGTGGCAGCAGTGGCCTCGGTGTGGGGGGGACCCCCAGGTGTTTTTAGTGCCCTGGGGGGTGCAGGGTGGGTGTCCCCCCCCAAAATCTGAGGGGTGTGTGTGCCCTGCAGGTGAGGAGGAGCTCGAGGGTGCTGGGCCAGCCCCTCTCGTCTGCAGTGCTGAGCAGCCCCGAGGCCCGGCCAGAGCAGGTAACACACCTGGGCTGGGAGGCACGGGGGTGGCTGGGGGTGCTCAGTGCCCTGGGAAAGCACAGGGAGGTGGCTGTGCCCCCCACCCTCTCTGGGGTACATGGGGAGGGTCTGGGGGTGCTCAGTGCCCTGGGAAAGCACAGGGGAGTGACTATGACTCCCTCCCACTCTGGGGCTCCTCGGTGGGGAAACCGAGGCCCGAGAGGGGGCTGGGGTGAGGCTAAGCCCACCCTGCCCCCCCCTCCCACCCCCAGGTGCAGGCGGGAGCCCCCCGGACCCTCCGGACGAGCGCTGCCCACCGGGACATCGACACGGCCGCCAAGTTCATCGGGGCCGGCGCTGCCACCGTGGGCGTGGCCGGGTCTGGCGCCGGCATCGGCACCGTGTTTGGGAGCCTCATCATCGGCTACGCCAGGTCAGGGGGCTCCAGGGGGGGTGGAGGGGCGGGCGGGGGGTCTCGGTGCCCCCCTGACCTCCCCCCGCTCCTCCCCTCCCTGCAGGAACCCCTCGCTCAAGCAGCAGCTCTTCTCCTACGCCATCCTGGGCTTTGCCCTCTCCGAGGCCATGGGGCTCTTCTGCCTCATGGTGGCCTTCCTCATCCTCTTCGCCATGTGACGGGGCGGGGGGTGGTGGCGGTGATGGTGATGCCCCTCTGTGCCCGGCCCCTTGCCCAGCCGGGAGTGCCGGGGGGCAGGGGGGGGACCTGGCCCTGCCACGGCCGGGCAGGGAATAAAGACGGTTTGATGACGGTCTCTCAGCTCCTCGTGTCTCCTTGGTGTCCCTGTCTGGTGTCACTTGGTGCAGCTGGCACTGGTCCCCCCAGGTGCCTGGGGCTGAGCCCCGGTGCAACCCGGAGCCCTCAGGGGACAGGGGACACCACTGTTCTCCCGGGCTGTTACCTCTGTCCATCCCTGCAGGGACATCCCCCCTGTGGGGACACCTCAACCGGGACCGGGTGTCTCGCAGCCTGGGGCCAGGAGAAAGGTTTGAGGTGTCCACGGGTATCCCGGGGGGCCGTTCGCGGCCGTGTCTGGGGTTTGGGGTGTCCCGGGGAACCGTTACCGGCCGTGTCTGGGGTTTGGGGAGTCCCGAGGGGCCGGTTCCGGCCGTGTCGGGGCTCGAGGTGTCCCGGGGGTCGCGGTTTCCCTCGGTGTCCCCCGGTCCCCACGTGTCGCGGTCCCCGCAGCCCGGTGGGACTTTCTGGGCGGGTCCTCTCATTGACCACGCCCACTGGGTATGACAGTCTCCGCCCCTCCGCGGCGAGGCTCCGCCCCCGAGGCCTCCCATTGGCCACGGCGCCGTTACCTCCCCGCAGGTCTCGCGAGAGCCTCGCGCGCGGGGCGGGGCTCGGGGGGGGGCGCGGCGGGGGGGGCGGCGCGAGCCCCAGCGCGAGCGGCGCCAGCGCGAGGCCCCGGCCCCGGCTCCCTCAGGTAACGGCGGCACCGGGGGCGGCGGCGGCGGGGCCGCTCTGGGGCGGCGGCGGTGGCGGCGGTGGCGCGGGGGAGCCCCGGGGAGCCCCGGGGGCGGTGGGACCCCCGGCCGGCCCCTCCCCCCCACAACTCTCCCCGAGTTTTCGTGCGGCAGCGGCTCCGCCCGCCCCGCCCCCCTGGCTGACTGACAGCGTGCCCGGGCCAATCGGATTGCGCGCAGCTCCCGAGCGGCGGACGCGACGGCCAATGGCGGTGAAGCCCAGCCCCCCGGGGCGGGGCCGAGGAGCAGCGAGGGGCCCGGGCGGGGCCGGGGGGAGCGCAGGGGGCCCCGGGGGGGGACCCCGGAATTGGGGGTCTGGGGGGGGTCTAGGGGTGTCAGCGGCATTGGGGGCGTCTGGAGGGGACTCAGGGCAGAGGAACCGCGGAATTGGGAGGCTAGAGGGGCTTGGGGGGGGGTGTCTCAAGGCTGGTGTGGGTCCCCGGGGAATATGAGGAATTGCGAATAGGGGGAGCGAGAGGGGGGTTGCAAATGTGAGGGGGCTTTAAAGAGAGAGGGGTCTTGGGGATCGTGGGAGTGAGCCCTGGAGAGGCACTGGGGGGTCTTGAGGGTCTGGGAGGGGTTGGGGGCGCTTTGGAAGCTGAGAGGGAATGGGGGGGATGTCTTTGGGTATGGGAGACCCTTCGGTGTGCAGGGCCTGGGGGGCCCTGCAGAGGCATGGGGTGTCCTTGGGGGTGGGAGATACAGGAACTTGGGGGGTTGGAGGAGCCTTGGGGGGGGTCCTGGGGGAGCCCCTCAGGTTGGACTCGGTCCTCCGGGGTGAGGAGGGGTCTGGGCACAGTGTGGTGGCCTGTGACTCCTCTGGGGCAGCTCGGGGGGTGTCCAGAGCCATGTGTGGGGGGCTCAGTGTGGGAAGCAGGTGTGGAAGGGACATGGAGGGGTTAGAGGTGCCCGTGAGGATGGGGGTGAGGTGGGGAGCTCTCAAGTCCCAGGGGGTCAGTGACTCCCCCAGTGAGTGAAGGAAGCAGCAGGAACGTGCAAACAGCAGCAATTGGAGAGTTTCAGTAATTTTCTTCTGAAGTCAGAGCCAGCGGTTAATTCCCTCTGGGGGGCTTTGAGGGCTCTGACTCCCATGAGCTGGTGGAATTGGGGAGGGTTCTCCTGCCCCTGCTCACCTGGCACTGTGGGATCTGTCGCCTCTCAGCAGCTCCAGCTCGGAGCTGTCACTTCCCACTGCTGGGAGCGCTGGTTTGGAGCCCCTCGGGAAGGGATGGGCTGGCTCAGGTGTGAGACAACCCCTGTGAGACCCCACAAACTCTTTGTTCTGCTCAGGTTGCCCCCTTTTGCTGTTTCTGCCCCTTCCTTTGTCGCCTCTTCCCCGAGTCCCTCATTGTCCCTGTGGAGGTGTCACCCCTTTCCCTGCTCAGGTCCCTCTAAGGATACTCTGGTTCAACTTAAAAGTGTCACCAACTGCAGTGAACTTCCCATTCCACTGTGCCTGTTGGGCAGGGATTTTCTTCCCCCAGGGATGGTCCAGAGAGCTTCTCTAGTTCTCCCTAAAACACCAGGGAGGAATCCACAGCCATTCCAACCACTGGCTTTCTTGGACGGGGTTTTACATTGGGGTTTTCTCAGCGGAGACTAAGAATAACTCCAGTGTTTAAATGCGGAGGAGAAGGTGTGGGAGGTGGGTTGAGCAGCCAAATTCCCGTTTGGAAAACGAGGAGGGTTGACATCCTCATTTCCTTCGAGCCAGAGCTCACATTCAACCTCCTGTGGCAGGAGGGGGGGAGTCCTGCTGCCAACTCCAAATGCTTCACGGGGCTGAAGTGATGGAGGGCTCGGGAGAGCCACCAGCAGGTGGGGGGTGAACTCAACCCACCAGGTTGGTAACGAAGGACTTCTCTCAGAAGAGGGTTTTTTTCCTGATGCTGGAAGTTGGTTGGGAATTGAGGAGCTGGGAGACCACACAGCCCTGGATTTCTGTAGTTGGGTGCCAGCCCTTGGTGATCTCGAGCTGTGGGACACTGGACCCTTCCCCTGCTCCCTGGCACTTGCCTGGCAAGGAACTGTCCACAGGGATGGTGTCCACCCTCCTCCCTGCTCTGCGTCCAGATAGTTTAATCTTCCCTTGGAAATCAATCCCTCCAGCTGTTATCCATGTTTTCCTGAATCCCTTCCAATTTGCCAATATCCTTCTGACACCGAACAGCTCGGAGCTGGACGTGGTTTGCATCAGAGCGCTGGAGACTGGGATCTTCCCTCCCTCCCCTCGGATGAGGAGAAGGAAGAGCTGAACACAAACTTCGGGAATGTGTTAAACCTCCCTCCTGCAATTCCTCTTTCACTCTGACTTGGCTCTGCCCTGGTGAGGGCTGTTTCTGACAGGAATTTCTACTTATTCTTCCTCGTATTTCTGCTTTCCCAAGGTTCCTTGTTTTCCAGCCTTCTCCAGCATTTCCCAGGGCTCCTTTAGCGCTCTGGCTTGGTTTGTTCGCTGTGAGCTGAAGGTGTGAGGTGAACAGGCCTTGCTGAGCCCACCTTGGCAGGTGCAGGTTCCTCTCTGAGCTGGTTGACTGTGGCAGTTCTGAGTCCCTGTGGAAGCACTCTGCAATCCCTGTGGCACAGTCGGGATCCCCATGGCATGGCTGGGAGGTGTGGAGGGAGATGGCCAAAAGAAAAGGACGTGGCTTCAAAAAAATCCCAACTTCTCGGTCACATCTTTATTCCCATCTCTTCCAAAACCCCTCAGAGCCCTGCCAGAGAAGACACTGGGTGAGGAGGACACTCAGGATGGATAAAAGGGGGTTTGGGGATGTGGCATGGGGCGGGCAGGGAATCTCCCTCTCCTGTTTTGGGAGATGGGGAAGTTGGAGAGAGGAAGCACAAGCGGGTGGGGGGGTGGCTGGGAGGCTTTGGGGTTGGATCCACATGACCTTAAAGGTCCCTTCCAACCCAGACCCTTCTAAGAAAACAGATGCTCCTTCCATGCTCCTGGAAGCCCCGGGAGCTGCTCTCAGCTCACGGCGGTTCCAGGGATGAGGCAGCTGGAAGAACAGGAGCTGTGCTGAGGGGGGACAGTGGAGACACGTGGAGCTGTGTTTGGAAGGGCTCAGCATAACAGGCTCTGCACCCACAGTGTGGTTTGTGTGTTAGCAAAGCATCTCTGGCTTGGATTTGGCTTTGGACTCATTTTCTGCTGCATCACATATGATGCTGCTGCGTGTCTGTTTGGGTTTATTTATCCTCTGGACTTTCTTGGGGACTTTTTTTTTCCTTCTTGGTTTTTGTTTTTTTTGTTTGTTTGTTTGTTTTCACGTTCCTGGCACTGAGAGTTGAGGCCAGATTTCCAAAACTGCTCTTCCCCCGGTCATTCAGCTCCGAACTGTGCTGCAGTCAGAGAGGAAATGCTGGGAGAAAATAACCTTTTTGTGACAGACCTTCAGGACTGGGGACCTGTTGCTTCCTGTAATTCATTAATTATTTTTGCCCCATTTCAGGCGATCTGGTTTCACAGTTTTGGCTCCAAGGGACTGGGAGCACCATGGATGAGTGGGGTGGGCTGAGCCAGCGGCCTGGGTTTTCCTGGGGAGCCAGAAGTGGTTCCTGTTTGGGCTTGAGGTGTGTGGGAATCTGCTTAGAGAGACTAAACCAAAAGCAGGTTTACAGCTCTGCTTCCCTTTGGGTATCAAATGGATTCGGTCAGCGCTCAGAGCACAGCTTTTGTCTGGCTGGTGGATTCCTGCTTGAAATCCTCAGTGAATCTCTTGGTTCCACTCAGTTCTTCACATTCTTCAGTTCTTCACATTCTCCAGTTCTTCAAATGGCTTTCCCCAGATCCAAAAAGTTCTGGCTTAAGCCATGTGCAGCTGGAGTTTGAGCCTGGCCCAGCTTTGCCTGTGGCCTCAGCTCCCAGATGAGCTGCAGGACATGCCTTGGAGAGCACCAGCATTCCCAGTGTCCGCTCCCACTGCCCATTCCCACTGTCCAGCCATGGAGGTGCCCACAGAGGTTCCTCTCCAAGCCACTGGTTGATGTTCGTGCTGGGGTTTTTCTCCCTCTCCAGAGCTGGTATTTGTGGTGTGTTTTGCTGCAATTAGTCTTGGCTCGCGGGGGGTTTGGCTTAATTTCTTCTCTGAAGTTCAGTTTCCTGCTCGGAATTCCAGGAGGCTCCTTCACTTTTCCCCCCTCCTGCACACCTGGGGCAGAGTCAGTCCTCCTGTGCCTTTGTGGAGTGGGACCCTTGGGTTTGGAACACCAGGAATTCGGGGCCCTCCTCAGCCCCAGCACAGGGGGGGCTTCACCCTGGCTAAGCCCAGGTTTATTGCGGGGTTTTTTTGGCTCTCCCTCTGAGCTGGGGGGAGGGAGGTGAATTCCCTGAGCCCCAAGTGTTGTGTTTGCTGCAGGAGGTGAGCAGGGGACCCCAGGACAGGTGCAGAGTGGAGCTCCCAAGTGAGAGCAGCCGTTTCTTGAGGTTTTCCACCCAAAGCAGTGCGTGTGGCTCCCAGGGAGCAGCGCAGGGACTGGGAACGGCGCTGCCGCTCCCACTGCAGGAGCGAGCTGGCCCCGGAGAGTCTGGAATGCCACTGGCTGTCCCACCCTGTGTGAGGGATCTCAGCAGTGCTGGAGCCACTGTGCCAGCCGAGGGGAGCTGGTTCATGGACAAACAAAGCCGCCCTGCCAGCTGCTGCCCACGCTGGGGTTTCTCCACGGAGCTCTGAGCTCCCTTTGTGGGCAAGGCTGCCAAAAAGCCCTAAAAGCAGCAAGTATTCAGACTTTTTCCTCCCCTTCTCCCAAAAAAAAGACATTTGAGCTCCTTCAGTGTGAGATGCAAGTTGTGGCTGGAGTCCAGAGCAGAGTGAAGCTTGGAGTGAGGGGGTCTGCGAGGTCCCTTCCGTCCCAAACCGCTCCGTGGTTCGGAGTTCGCCCCTTCCCTGCCTTTGGGACGCCCGTGGTGCTGCAGGGAGCAGAGCTCTGCACAGCTGGGGTTTTTGTGCTTATGGAGAACGTTTTCCAGCCCTGGCTGGCAGAGCCCTCGCTCCGAATACCTTCAGCACTGTTTGGAATAACAATCCTACTCCAAAAGCCGCCGTTCACAGCCCTCGGCGTGTTACGGACTTGGCAGCGCCGGGGAAAGTGAGTGTATTTATACCTGTGTCACCGAGCTGCCTTATCCCCTTTAACTGCTTCCAGAGGGAGGAGAGCACACTTGGAGCAGAACGTGGCTTTTTGGGTGGCTGCCCAAAGCCTCTTGTCGGTGCTGAGTCTGCTGAGGCGAAGGCAGCAGATCTTTAATCGCTAAGCAATTAATGGTTGCAATTACTTAAAATCGATTGTTTCCAGAGGTCTGGCTGGTCGTGTCCGTGGCTGGAGGTGTTGTAGAGCCTTGGAGTTTTGGAAAGTGAGGCTGAACTTCGGCTGGTGAAGCTGTGTGTGGGGAGGGAAAGCTTTGCCAATTAATGTAATTAATGTGAGGTTCCCCCTGTGTTGTTCCCGTTGTGGTGGGATCTGCAGGCAGGTCTGGCAGCCACTTGCTGACTGTTCTGCTCTTCCAGCAGTAGAAATATTTCCTTTTTTTTTTTGGTTTGAGTGTTGGTAAAATAAATGAGGAGTGGAGGGAGGTGAGATCCGGAGTGAGATTGTCACCGGAGCTCCCGGGATGCACCACTGGACCCCAAAAATGTGACACAGCAGAACATCCAGCGGGATGGGGCACACTGAGAGTGTGAAAACAGGGCTGGGGAGGTTTATCTATGACCTCAATCAGATTTTGGAGTCTTTATATGGCAGAGCTCACTGTCACCTCCCTGGAGTTTGTGTCAGAGCCCAGCACTGCTCAGCATCGGGATCCTCAGTCGTGGTCCTGAGTGTGGCAGTGGTTTAATGGACAAGTGCCTTGTCTGGTGGAGGTGCTGAGAAGTTCCCAAGGGATGTTGACCCTCAGTGTGGATGTCTCCCATCTTCCCAACCCACACTGCTTTGTTTCCTGGTTCCTGAGGTGCTTTGTGGTGTCGTTGTCCCCCACCGGGGGTCCTGAGGGTGGGATTTCGGGGGTCTCAGGAGCTGGAGCTGCCAAACCAGCAGCTTGGGATGGGAGGAAGACTTGGAAAACTGACCTCAAAATTCCCCACCTGATGGATCAGCCTCAGTGTCCTGCTGGATATTTTCAGGGGTTTGAGGGTTTTATGACTGTTTTTCACTAATTCTGTGCTATCTTTCCCTGTGCATGCTCCCATGGGAAAGCTCCGGCTGCCATGTCTTTCCTGGGAGGTTTTCCTTGAATTCTGTGATCCTGGAGACCTTTTCCAACATCAAAAAAATGGTTCTTTTGCAGATCTTGAGGGTTTTTCCCTCAAAAGTTGCGGGTGGAGGGTTTGGAGAGTTTTGGCTCTGGGACTTGGTGCTTTCCCAGCCACACAGAGACATCCCCGAGGAGGTTCCAGAGGGACAGAAAGCTTGAAAATGGGACTTTATTCCATGTGGAGAAGGGAGAAGATGCTGTTTGGGATGTGGGATTTGTTCCTGAGGTGCTTCATGGCGTTGCTTTTTGACAGGTCCCCGTTTCCAGTGCCTGCAAAGCCCCCGTGTGTAGGAGCCCGTTTAGGACGCCACGTCCTGCCCCACGTGAGGTCTCACCTCTGAGTTATGGAAAACTCCTACCTGGGAAATCACGCCTCTGTTCACCCCCAGAACACTTAAACAACTCACTGTAATGCCCCAGCTTTCTACACATTGCTTCTGTTTGGAATATTTCTTGCTCCCCTCTGATTTTAGGGCTCGTGTATCAAATCACGGCGACGTGCAGCGTGTGCGCCTCTGAATGCTGAATAAAGCAAAGTGCCCAGGTGGGATGGAATAATAACAGGTGGGACAGGATATTTTTCCTTTATGAGCAGAGGAGCACAGTGCCTTCCTGGCCCCATCCTACTGCTGCTGGTTCAGCTGTTTTAATTCACAGACAGGAGTTTTATCCATAGGTTCTCACTCTCCCGTTCCTTTGCTCTCCCCTTCAAACCATTCACACCCATTGCGGGGAAAAATATGTTCCAGCTCGACCTGGGCTCTTATGTTTCATTTTCAGCAGCTTTTTTTTTTTTCCCCTTGCTTTCATTGAAACAAGGGCTCTGAAGTGGTGAAATAATTTCAGGAAATGGGACTCCAGTTTCTAGGTCACTCAGGCATTTCCTAGGTAAAATACTGCGTCCTCCAAGGCTTGTCGTGGCTTTCTTGTAATTATCTCAGCTCGGGAAGGAACAGTGGGTCTCGGAGGCTTTTCCTTCCTTCCTTAAACCTGAATTATTTCTCTCTCCTGTAGTAGATCTCTGGCACTGCTGCTGTCCCTGCTGGGAGGGAGAGCAGGGCTGAAGATGGATCACTGTTAATGAAGACACACGAGGCGACCTGAGAGCCGTAGTGCCGAGATCCAGGGGCTGCCTGCCTGTGTCTGGGATTCTGCCTTTGGAATAGCTGTTCACTGGGCTGCCAGGTTCAGTTGAGGTGTGTAGGAAGAAAGAAGAGCTTTTGCTTGAGCTCATGGGGAAGCTCATGCCGTGTTCCTTGGCTGGAGTGGGATGGGATGTGCTCCTGCCCGTCATCACCCTGGGGACAGATGGACGCCTGGGTCTGAAGACCCAGGCTCAGTGGTGGCTTTTCTGACCTCAGTGGAGGGCTCAGGGACTTCCTATGTAGTTCTTCCTGTTCTGGAAAAAGTCCTGGAGCAACCATATGGCCACAAGCAGTGCCTGGGGCTGTGCTGCTCGTTGCAGTGTTGAGGTGGACACTGTGTTTGATGGTATCAAACTGAACACCCTGTCCAGGTGCTCCCAGCGAGTCCTGCTCTGGGGGTCTTGCAGTTTAGTCTCTCCCTTGTCTCTTAGTGTAAACCAACCTTAGGGACATCCTGCAGAGTCTGTCTTCCCTCCAGAAACCAGGAGGGAAACATGACTTGGTCACAAGAGGATGATATAGAGATGGTCTTTCTCCGTCTTCTTGCCCAGGGAAGTTGCTGACTTGCTGGTTTATGTTGGGTTTTGTCTCGTGTTCATCCAAGGCTTCAATGAAGCCTGTTGGACAGATACCTTTTGGTGTTGGAAATCTGCTCTTTGGCTCTGAGCTGGAGGCTCTCAGGCATGGTTTGCCAAGCTATGGCTGCTTTGGTGATGTTTGGCAAGGATTAAAAGTCAGGATTTGAAGAGCAGGAACTGCTTCTCTCTGGAGACTCTGCCCATAGAAGGGGGACCAGGGGATGCTGTTTGTGGTGAGACCTGACCCCCAAACCCCAGAGGTGCTCACCAGGCACTGGAAAACCAGGGTCCTCAGCTCAGTGGGAGTGAGCAGAGGGACCTCCTGAGGGCAGTTCCAGATCACCTGAGCTTCTGGTGAAGTGTGAAACCCAACAGTGATAAAACTCTGCTGTCCTTCCCTTTGTGGTGTCTGGGCAGACCTGTGGCTGAGCTGAGGTGACATGGGACATTCTCTGACACCTCTCCCTGAAGGCAGAGGCCAGGCCAGATCTGACCTGGAGGGTGGCCAGGCAAGGAGGCTCCTGGACATGGAGCCTCTCTAACGCTTTTATCCCGACCCTGGAGGCAGCGTCAGCAAGTGACACTTTGTCCTGATGAACTAAGAGCGTTGAGTGATTGGTGTCCTTGGGAGGACTGGTGGGAACTGTGCTGGGAAAAGCCCTGTGGGCTGGCTGGAGCTCCCAGCCGAGGGGGTTTGTTGCTTTAAGTGCAGGGAAAAAGCTTTTCTGTCTGGGCGAAGGCTCTGAAGGCTGATGTGCCGGTCTGGGGCCCGTGTTATCCCTCTGGCTGGAGTTTGGTTTACGTTTGACAGGACTCTGACAATGCCTCCCTGTCCCATCTTTCACACTGAGGGGAGGAGAGCAGCTCTGGGTCCTGGCTGTCGCTTCCTTCTCCCAAAGCACATGGGAATAATCTGCAGTTCATCTGCTCCTGGGCGAGCTGAGGAGCAGCTTTTGGAGCCACTTTTAGGTCCAATCATATGTCTGGTGGGAGAGGTCGTTCTTCTAACAGGGCTGGTGATGCTCCAAGGCGCTTCCAGGGTGAGAAGTGAGGGGTTTGTGCATCTTTGACACCCCTGAGGCCATCGTGTTCCAGCTGCTTGGGGATGCTCTTGTGCACAGGGGATCCTCTACGAGCCTGAGCAGTGCTGAACACCCACAAAAGGGGGGGGTAAGTGGTGACACTTTGCGTGATCGTGGTTAACGACTTGTTAAATACCGTGTGGCTGTGGGGGATTTGCTTCAAGCACATTCCATGCCAATATTCCAGTTTATACAGTTGGGTTTGCTTTATCAAGCTTATGTAGCAGAAGGGTGTTCTGCCTCCAAAGCAGGTTTTATAGCGCTGGCTTTTGGCCTCCTTTCCCAGATGACAGTTTTAAGCTCTTGCAGCTTTTTGGTTACAAAGCAAACACTCTCCCTCCTTCCCTCACACCCCGAAATAACTTGAAAGGCAGAGTTTAGGCCTAAGAGCTGCCTGTGCCTCTGCACTGAGCTCTGCGAGGGCCTCTCCCTGCAAAACTGAAAGTCTTTCGCAATCTCTTTGGGTGTATCACAGATGGGAGGGCCAGGGAGAGCTCTGGGCACCCAGAGGGGCAGGACGAGCCCTGTGCCTGAGTCCCTGCAGGCACCGAATTTAGTCTGGCATCAGAATTCAGTCCGGGGGCCAGCAGTGGTTCCCCAGTGGAAATGAGGTGCCAAAGTGGCTGCACAAAGCAGCTCTTGCAGGTTGGGCCCCAAGCCCTGCCTGGCAGGGCTGACCCTGCACGAGGGAGCCTCCATGGGAAAGCAGTTTTTCTTCTGTTTTTTTTTTAAGGAAGAACTTGACCTCTTGGTTTTCCCCCCCCTCCTTGAGGATGGATCATGGTGCTCCCAATCATGACTTCAGTGCTGGCTGTTAACCCAGGCTGGGACAAGGAATGCCAACACCAAACCCTGGCCGAGGGCAGGGGAAGGATGGGGTTCCCTCTGGGTGTTCCCTGGGTGCTGCTGCCTCGGTGACCCTGCTGATCCCAACCCATCCAGAGTGTGGAATGGTTCTGAGGGCCAGGAAGCTCAGGGCAGAGAGCTGTTAATGACTGCACTCAGAAAAATAACGAGGAGCCTTTCCTGGCCTGGCCTCAAAGCAACGTGTTTCCTTCCTTGCATTTTAGTGGAAATCTTGTACTATTTTGGAGAGCTTGGGGCAGTGCCTCGTGCTTCCTTCTTTCTCCTTGGCTGGAAATGGCTGTCAGGCTGCCTTCCTCTCCCTCCTGCTCGCCAAAGAGCAGTTTGGTTTGTGATTGCAACCGGCCTCTCCTCCAGCTCCCAGTGGCAATTACAGGGTCTGCCTGCGATTTGTGTATCCCCCTGTAGGAAGAGGATTCTACAGCCCGGATTTGGGTGCAGCCATCCATAATAATCTCGTTTATTGTGGGTTTCTCTGCTCTTCCCAGCAGCAGCAGCAGCAGCACTGCCTGTCCTTGGGGCTGGGCTGGTGTCTCGAGCACCATTTGTGTTTGAATGGGCTTGTTTGTGCTGCGGCTCTGGTTGTTAGAGCTCCTGGCACGGCTCCCAGGGCTCAACAAACTTACCCAGATGGAGCTGGGATGGCCTGGCGACTCATTAGTCTCTGAGAATTAATCCCATGTAGCTCAGGCTCATCAGAAGTTAACTCCTGCCTCTGCTCTACCTTTTGCATTAAACTGGATGTGAAAAACAGAAGAGCAGCTATGACTCAGTTGAGGAGAAAATGAGCTTCACCTGCCAGAGGTGCAGCAGAACCCCGGGCTGGCCCTGGCAGTGATGAAACTTTCTTTTGGGGAAATATGTGGGTAAGACACTGTTTCTTCTCCAGCTCTGCCTTTGCTTCCACTGTCAGTTCTCCTGACAGCTGTAGTTCAGCTGTAGTTCTCCTCCTAAGTTCCAGCCCTCCCTGGATCCTCTGCCCTTCTGGAGGACTCTTTGCCCTATTTAACAGCCCGGGAGGATTGCAAACAGGTTTGTGGTGCTGCCTGTTGGTAGAGACACCTCACCTTCAGCTGCACCTTTGCTTGGACTTGTTCCTGCAGGCCCGAGGGCGATGGGGTTTGTGACTGTGCAGGGAGCTTTTTGTTTTGGAGAGCAGAGCAGCTGTAATCCCTGTGCAGTGTGTGTCCTGCAGGGATACAGGCACTGAACGTGGCTTTCCTCTCATTGCCCATCTCAGGTAACTCCCTCTGCCTGGATCCCCTGTTGGACCCTTTTTGGGGTGCTGGGTGTGGAGTCAGCACCAATCCCAGCACAGGCACCAGCAGTTATTTACCTTGTGTGGGATTTGATCCCCATTCACTTAAGAGCTGGACTCGATGATCCTTGTGGGTCCCTTCCAACTGGGAATATCCTGTGATTCTATGTGTCTGCCTTTCCCCTCTCCCTGCTCCCAGCAGGACCAGAACTCTTGGCACACTTACAAAATCAATGCTGAAATGCCCCAAATTGTCCCTTTTGCTCCAGCAGTGGTTTGCCCTTTTGGAGGCTGCAGGTGTGAGGGAGCAATGGGAGCCCAAGGCCTTTACTGGAACCTGAACAAGAACTACAGAAATTCCTGCACAGGGAGGTTTGGTGGTCCCTGCTGGTGCCTGCTCCCCTCCTGGAAGCTCACAGCCCTTAACTGCACCTTTCCCTAGGGACAGCCTTGCTCTTGATGTCCCTCTCTCCAGCAGTTTTCTTTCTTCTGACTCATTTTGCAGCTCATTCCTCACTCAGGTCTTCCTAAATCTTAGCAGAGAGACTCTGTCAGCAGAACGTGCAACGTGCTTGTGTGTCTCTTCTGTTTAAGCCTATTTTTAGGAGATTGCTCTGCAGTTCTGGTTTTGTTTCATAGCTGGTGCAACCCCCAGCTTTAATTTTGTGGTCATATTAATGTAAAGTTTATCCTCATGGTTTATGGGCATAAGCCATAAATGTGCTTGTACTGGTATAGGAGTGAGGGATCTGTGATGGAGGGGGATCTGTATTGGGAAGAGATCCGTGCTGGGAGGGATCTGTTTTGGGAGGGATCAATTCTGGGGAAGGATCTGTGCTGGGAGAAATCCCTGCTGGGGAGGGATCCATGCTGGGAGAGATCTGTGCTGGCAACCTCAACACAGAGCAGTGTTTGTCTCCTCCCAAATGTTGGGATCTGGAGCATTTCAGCTCGTCCTGCAAGGCCCAGACGCAAGTGTTGGGCATGAACATTCCTGCAGTGACAAGTCACATGCAAGGACAACAATAGAGCCTTATTTTTAGAGCATTTTTCAGCCCAGCTCTATCCCCAACGTTCAGCAGAATGAACGAGACAGGAGCTTCTTCCGTCTTCATGCTGAGGTTTAAGGAAAAGGGTTTGTTTTGAGGGACCAGTCACTCGTGACTTTGGCAAACCAGAAGAGACATGACTCAAGATTTACAAATCCTGGCTTGAGGCTGCTTCCAGCCTCAACTATTTGTCAGGAATTCAGCTGGAACAGGTCCGGGGAAGCTTCACCAACACACAACTGCATCCCGACGCGTGCGAGTGCCCGGCTGTGGGGTGGCTGTGGTGAGGGCTGTGAAAAGAGCTGTGGGTGGCAGAGCTAAAGACAATTATGAGTCTGACTGTGTCCCTTTCCTCGTCACCAGGCTGATGCCACCCAGAGCCATGGGCACACACTCCTCTGTGAAGCTCAGACAGTGCAATTAAAGGATGTGGAACATCTTGGAGGAAAGGCTCCATAAGTGCCAAGCGGGCTTTGGAAACGTCATCCCGCTTCTCCTGGCTCTTCCTAAGCTGTTTCCAAATTGAAGTTTTTCAAATGGGTTCCATGAGGTGCCAGCACGTGTCCTGGGGGACGTGCTGTTCAGGAAGGCTGGTCTTTGATTGCTGTTGTTGATGCATGTAATACGTCTAATTCCTTTTAAGGGACTTCCAATATTCCCCCCCGGTGTCTATCTAGACCAGGATAACAGGCTCTGTTTTCTCTTAATGGGTTAGTTAACATGCTTTGGGACCACTTGGGTTTATGGACTGATGTACCGTGGGGACGGCAGCATCTGGGCTGGCTTCAGTGTCTGCAGGAAGGATTAAACTTTGAAATAAGTGGGAATTCTGGTAATTGAGGTGGGCAAAACCAGCTCATCCCAGCCCAGGGTCCCAGTTGGGTGGTTCGTGATGAATAGAGGCTCTGATGGGCAGCAAGTGAATTGCTGAGAGGGGAAGGGAAGGTTCTGGCTTTTGCTGGGTACCTGCAGCCTCTCCCCTCTCCAACTCTTACCCCGAGAACCTGTTTAGGTGGGTAAAATACATATTTTAATTTTAGAGGTGACAACATCATCCTGTCACTGGACACACTTGGGCATTGCTTGTAACCTTGTCCAGAACTTCACCCCTGGGCTTGTGGTTCATGGCCAAGGTCAGTGTTACACCTTTTGTTAGTGTTTGATGTTCCTGCCACTTGATGCCCTTGTCCAGGGGGCAGCAGGGGATTGGGATGGAGGTGATGGAAGGGGATGTGAGGGGTGGCCGTGTCCTGGGGGATCTGAGGGGCTGACGGTCTGGTTTGGGTGAAAATGCTTCTCCAGCTCCCTCAAGCCAGCAGCTGCCTCTCAGGTGTGTCTGACTGAGCTCTGGAGTGCTCACTAATCTGCATTTCTTCCTCCCCTTGCTGTGTCCAACATGCTAAAAATCATCAAAACAGTGAAATACTGTCCCGTGGCTGCCGGAAGAGGGATGGGAATGTGCTCCCAGTATCCAATCGGCTCCTCGTTCTGCCTCTTCTTAAGGACAGAATTTATTGAAGCAATTTATCCTGACTAAATGTGACATAAATCTGAGCACATGTATGTACATACCAGTCATATTCTGCAGTGAACGAGCAGCTAAATCTTGCCTTAAGGAATGAGCAAATCCTGCTGACACTTTGCAAGCTCAAGGAAACAGAGGCTTTTGCAGTGTGTTGGCCCAGTTTTTTTGTCCTGCTCTGGGCAGCTGATGTGCCATCGGCTCTGGGATGGTTTTCCTGTGCTGTCAGAGCCCTGGGGTTGGCAGCTGATCCTGGTCCTTTAATTTCTCAGAGAGGTTTTACGGAAGCACAGATACAAGGCAGAGAGACCCCGCAGTTCCCGGTGCTGGCGGCGAGGACGGATCTCTGACCTGTGTTAATTAAAAAAGCCCAACTTGGCTGCCCTGTGAAGTCAGCATCTCCCTCCAGCACAGCTCTGCTCACGTTTAACACCAAGATCTGTTTGTTGATGGAATAAACACATCCCCAACCTCATCCCACACAGCCCAGCTTAACCGTAGGAGGGTGATTTAAAGACTCTTGAGACACTTCCAGCACCAGCCTGGCTCTGGCAGTGAGGGCCATCACAGCTGCCCTTCAGTGCTGGGTGACTTTGCTGCTGTCCCAGTGCCACAGCTCTGAACTGGGGTGCTGGACTGGCAGAGAACCTCTAATTGCTGTGATTAATTGAGAACAAACTGTGAGAGTTGGTGCCTTTGTGGAGCAGCTCACCAGCATCCTTGGCCCTGAGGATGAGGAGTTTTGGGCTCCACATGGTCGAGCTTTGCATCCAGATGAACATGTGGCCGTTCTGGGGCCGGGGGTTCCAGTGTGATAGAGCTGGGGTTTGGGTATGGCAGCTTTGGGGTTCAGGTGTGATAGATCTGGGGTTTGAGTATGACAGCTTTGGGGTTCAGGTACAACAGCTTTGGGGTTCAGGTGTGATGGCTTTTGGGGTTCAGGTGTGATGGCTCCAGACCTCAGGTGCAATAGGTCTGGAGTTCAGGTGTGATAGATCTGGGGTTCAGGTGTGATGGCTTTTGGGTACAACAGGTACAACAGCTTTGGATGTGTGATAGCTGTGGGGTTCACATATGATGGCTCTGGACCTCGAGTGCAGGTGACCAAGGTGTTCAATCCCTTTGTGCTTCTCCTCTTTGCAATGTCAGGGAGCTGATCTGAGCCGTGGTTTGTTGTCACAGGAGAGGGTTTGACTTCTTCATCCCTCCCTACCAGAGGCTCCTTCTGCCTGCTCAGAATTCCCAAGGAAACCTGGGTGTCTCCATGCCTTGGGAGCAGGTCATGACAGCGGCTCATGTGTCCGCTGTTGGGACACAGCAGATGTGTGAGAGGCAGCTGCTCCGGGGCCCAGGGAGATTCCTTTGGGAGAAGGATCAGGTGGCTGCGGATGGAGGGGGGATCCCTGTCTCCTTAGCAGCACTTTGGATTCTGGAGTTCCCAGTTTGGAGCTTGAGTAGAAGTTTAGAAAGGTGATATGAAGAGTCCTGTCCATAACGTGGCCCCAGTCAGGCTTGTTTTGGTGTCACCTCAAGGCTCACCTTGGGTGGGATTTGCCCTTCCTGCTGAAGGTGCTGCCATCCCCTGCCAGGCCACCCCCAGCTCTGCCAGCCCTGTGTCACTTCTGGGGGCTGCTCTGAGGTGGGTGGATGCTCCTGGGCTATTTGGTTGCCTTTGTTATCCCTGTCCTGGGCCATTTGGTTGCCTTTGTTATCCCTGTCCTGAGCCGGGCAGTGGTTTGGCTGCCAGCCCGTCCCATTTCTGACAGGGACATTTATCCTTTCTGAGTCCTGTTTGCACAGACCCTGGAGTTAATAAATCCAGACACAGCCTGGTGCTGTGGATGCCTCTCTCTCCTGTTTTTTTGGGAGAAGAGCTGGCAGCTCCTCTCTCATCACACTTTGGTGGTTGTCGCTGCGGGCGAGGGGAGGGAATTCACCCCCTCCAGCCCGTGTAGCTGCTGACTGTCCCAGCAATAGAAAAAATAACCTTTTTTTTTTTCATATTAAGCAATAATTGATTCCTGTGCCTTTTCACTGAGAGCAGAAGGGGCTGTTTCTGCAGCACATGCTCCCCCTCCGCTGCTGAGCCGCATTCTTGGAGCACTTTCTCACAGAGCTCCTAAAAATACCAACCCTCCCTCCCCACCCTGGTGTGGGTGCTCAGGGCTGGAAGTGCAGAACCTTCCCCCCAGAGCCCATGGCTGTGCTCTGGGTCCCTCCCAGCTGAGCCAAGTGCCCAACTTGGAGCAGGAGATGCTGGAAGCAACACGAGCAGCCCAAGCGTGTTCCCACAGCAACCCCCCGAAGAGAGAGCATTTGCTTTATTACAGCTTTTTAAAATCCTCCTATAAAAATATCAGTGGGTGGAGGGGACTGTTATTTCTTGAATTTGAGGTGGTGGTGGGGGTTACTTTATTTACTCTTATTTTTTATTAATAAGAATAGCTTCACTTGTAGCATAATAGGGCTGAGTGTTTTGTTATCCTTGGCTGTAATCCGTGATAAACTACCCCTGCCATCAGCCTTGTAGTTTACCCACTGGGGAGCCAGATTATTGCCTTGTAAAACGGAGCACCACTCCTATAATCCCTTAATTAATTAAATGACAAATTTTAGTTCTCTCCCATTGAAAATATAACTGGTACAGAGAGAGGACTTGGATTTATTTGATCGCTGCTTGCTTGCACTTTGTTTTCCTGGAGATTGTCACTGTCTTTCCTCGTGTGTCTGTGTGTGGGGGGGATTCTTGGGCTGGTCCTATGCAGAGCCAAGAGCTGGACTTGATGATCTTTGTGGGTCCTTTCCAACCCAGGGTATTCCATGATTCCACTTTTCTGTATGTGCGGGGGATTCTTGGGCTTGTCCTGTGCAGGGCCAGGAGCTGGACTCAATGATCCTTATGGGGCCCTTCCAGCTCAAGATATTCCACAGTTCCATGATACTGTAAATACTAAGGGGGGATCTGCTGCTAAAGGGTCTTTGCTGCACTGGGTGATCTTTCACAAGGGTTGAGCGTTGTCCCCATGTTGCAGGAGGTGACACCGAGCTGCCGAAGGTCCCTCGATCCTCTGGGCCTTGCGTTGGAAGCTCCCAAACCTTTCCAGGCCTGCCCTGTCCCACTTCCCTTCCTCCATGAAAAAATCACCTCCCAAGCTTTATTTAAAACTCGGCTTGGATTAATTCCTCTCCGCGGGTTGTGTCGGGGGCACGGGGACCCTCCTTCCCTGATTAACGACGGCGCAGCGAAGGGCAGCCTCTCGATATTGGCGATTTTTTTGGAGCTTATTTAACAATTTCCCCTTCTCTCCTCTTCCCCAGCTCAGCTCGGCCGTGTGAAATATGGGCGACGACAGGCCGTTCGTGTGCGGTGCCCCGGGCTGTGGACAGGTACGGATCCGGGCGGCTTTATGGGAGCGCCGTGAATCAAAGTGGCTGTTTTATCGCGGAGCCAAAGCGCTTAAAGCCGGTGTTTTACGTGATCCCGGGAGGTAATCAGATCCCGGGATTTGCTGTGTGTAAATCCCCGTTACGAGCGGCCCAGGCGCTCAGAGGGGGGGGCTCCTCGTTGTGCTGCTGGTGTTTGCCACGAGTCCCCCCCTGGAATTCAGTGCTCCTGCTAAGGCTGCTCCTCCTTTCCCAGAGGACAGACCCGCTCCCCCCCTCCCCGGGATGAGGTGGCTCCAGAGCCCGTCCCGTGGAGCAGCTGGGAATGTGACAGGTGATGGTCTGTGTTAGGTGAGCCCCAAACTGCTCTGGCTATTTTGGGATGGCTTTTCTTGCCATCCCATTGTGAGTTTCTGCTCCCTGGAGCTGTCGCTGCCTTTCCCGGGACGAGGGATCTGAACAAGGCACATCCCCTTCCAGTCACCTGCCTGGGCAGGCGCCTTCCCATCCCCTTTTCCTTGGGTTTGCAGGGAAACTGGTGCTGAGCTTGGGGTCTCTCCCATGCCCCGGTATTGGGAGGAACAGGAGGATCATGCAATTCCTGCTGGGGCTGATTTAATGGGAGCTCTTGGAAACTGGGGCTGCTGTGGAAGTGCAGCCCCGTGCAGAGCCCAGGGAGAGATTTGTGTTTGTCTTTTCTGAAGCATTAGAACCTCAAAATGCCTTTTGTAGGGGAAGGAGAAGGGGGAGGAATTGTGGCTTTGAATTAGATATTAAGTGATGTGCTCACTCTGGGTTTCCTGGCTGCAGCTGTTGGGTGTTGGGTTGCCAAATTGGGATGGCTGGGATGGGTTTGGGAGCGATAACCAATCCCAGGGTACCCCCCTGTGTGTGTGTGTCCCCAGTTCTTCAATTCATTTAGTACCTTAATGCTTCCTGTGGGTCTCCCAGTTGAAATTAGAGATAATTCTGCATCCCCAGGGCACCTCCTCTGAGGCTGAGTGTGGGTTCTGTGATGCTGTTTGTTTTTATAGCACAAAAATGGGTCAAAAACCTCATCTGGTAACTGCTGGGGACTGGGGCTCTTTGAAAACTCACAGTTAAGGCTTCCCAGTTTTCTGGTCCTTCTGGCACGAGCCCCATCCAGAGCCTTCTCTGCCCACTTGCAGGTGATCTTCCTCCTTTTGCCTTTTTTTTTTTTTTTTTTGTAGGCTGCTTTTTATCTGAAACTTCTTTGCCTGTGAAATTGTGCAAGTCATTTATAAAATGTATTAGCTGTGTTTGAGCACTTAATGGTGTGAGCACTTCAATCATACAGCCTTAAAATCGGATTCAAACAAGCAATTAAGGCAAACAACAATGTATTTAAATTTAATCTCCCACAATCTCCCACAAATGACATATAAAGGTGGTTGCTTCCTCCTTTCGCTGTTCCAGCCTGCTGCTTATGGGTAATTCTGACAATTCTTCATGTTAATATGGAAATGTTGGAATCCGGGTAATTCATACCGGGATGATTCATGGTGATCCAACCTGACCTCGTGCACAGTTTCCTAGAACGTCCTTCAATGCCTGTTCAAACCAGAGCAGGTATTAAATGTGATGATCCAAGCTTGATGTAAAATATTTCCAGCGATGGAAAATTTGCCACAGCCCTCGGTTAAGTTGCTCTAATAGTTAATTGCTTTTGCTGGGAGGGAAAACTGATGCCTTATTTCCAGTCTGAACCTGTTCGGCTGCAGCATCCGGGCTGGGGATGGAGTTGATGTTTGTTTGTTGGGCAGAAGATCCTCCCTGTGAAATTCCAGGTGTTGGTGGGTGTTTGCTGGCTGATGGGTCATCCCTTAACTAAACCCAGGGTGCTCTGAGCCTTTCTCTCTAAGTCCTGGTGTCTTACCTGCACTTTTTTGTCCTCAGTCCTGTACCTCAGCCCCACGTTGAAGGTTTTTAGAGAATCACAGAATATTCTGAGTTGGAAGGGACCCAGAAGGATCTTCCAAGTCCAGCTCTTCGGTGAATGGCCCCTCCAGGGATTGGAACCATGACCTTGGCATTATTGGCACCAGGCTCTAACCAGCTGAGCTCAGCTCAGGGTTTAAGGAGAGCTGGAGGAGCCCAGTGGGACCCCGGAGCTGTGCACACCATCACAGATCAGCTAAAGCTCATTCTGGCTGAGCTGAGCTTCCTGGGCCAGCAGAATAAAGTGGGATCATTGGGATGAGCTGGGCAGGGCAGCACAGTTGGGAATTTGGAGGATAAATGTGGGTTTGGAGCTGGGGGCTGCAGCTGCTGCAGGGCTCAGGGACAGAGGCCACGCTGGTTCCCCAGCAGCTTGTGCTGCTTTCTGAACCCTGACCCTGGACAAGCCACTGGGGATCATCCCATCAGGAATGGCTTCTCCATGTGGACTCAGGTTAATGTGGAGCCTTGGAAGGGTCAGAGGGGGCTGCAGCTCTCTCAGTTCATTCCCTCCCCTCCACAGATGGAGACATTTGTCTTCAAACACAGGGGACAAAAAGGGACATTCAGATCCAGGTGAGCCACTAGCAGAACATCCCAACCTTCCCAGTGGAGTCTGTACGATCCAGAGCTTTGAGCTTTTGGGAAGGTAACCCCATTTTCCTCACCCAGGCACAACCAGCAGGCCCAAGCAGGGCCGTGGTACTGGGAAGCATTTCCCACCCCAAACCAGGCTCTGGGGAGGAGGGAGACTTCCAGCAAGAATTCATTCATCCTTTTCTTCTGTTCCCTTGAGAACTTTTTGGGTGTGTTTTGCTTTGGAAAAGCCATTGGAATGGGAGGGTGTCAGTGGCTACTGAGCCTCTCAGTGTTGTCCAGGTCAGCATTTTTGGGATGACTCCTGGCCAGGTCCTTCCACGCTTGGTTCCTTTCAGTTCTGAACCTTTGATCCCATGCCCAGTTCATTGGGCACGGGAAGAGGAGAGGGGAGAGCTGAGCCAAACAGATCTGAAGCCAGTGGTGATTCCCCCCTTTGGTGTAAAGGAAAAAAGAAATTGTGTTAATCTTTGAACCATCAGCTGCTTCATTCCCTCTGTAGCTGGTACAGCCCCAGCTTTTATGCCTTATGCCCTTTTTTCCTCCTTTTCCTTCCCTGTTTCCACATAGAAAAAAGGCTGCAAAGCCCTTCAGGGCAGCGAGGAGGGGGAAGAGGGAATGGCCACCGAAAATAGCCAAGCAGATCTCGCCGTGCCGGGGGGTGCAGTGGGCTGTAAACATGTTTGGGTTGCCAGGGCTGCAGTGGGGGTTATTTTGGGATTCTCCCGGCAGTCCCTTCCCAGCAGCGGGGCCGTGGTGGCACAGCTGACTCCGAATGTGCCGCAGATGCTGCCGTTAAAACACATTCCTCCCAAGGTCGTGTGGCTGGTTCCTTCCCAAGCAGGACAGGTGGCACATTTTCCCCTTCCCCAGCTCTCCGGGCAGAGGGAGTGGAGCTGTTCCCCAGCAGGGACATGCCCCCCCCCAGGAGCTGGAGCAAGGCCCTGCCTCTGGAATGCCTGTGGAAGGCAGAGAGTGATACCTGGAGTCACTGAATCTGTTCAGGGAAATGAGTCCAGGGTGGTGTGTGCTGCTAATCACTGTTAAAGTCTCCTAATCCCCTTCCAAGCACTCGGGTGGTGAGAGGCTCCAGCACAGCCGAGGGCTCGGGAGAACTTGGGTGTTGCCGTCGGAGTTGGAAGGTGTTCCCAAGGTGTTCCTAAGGCGTGTTCCCGAGGTCTGTGCAGTGGGACAGCTCCACCTCTTTAGAGCAAGGGAATGAAACCTTCACCCAGCTCCTGACAGCACCCAGCACACAGCTCTGGGGCAAGGAGGGGCTCGGGGGGCTCTGGAGCTCGGGAGCCACAGGGAAGTTTCTCCGTGTCTGGCTCCATCTCCTCCCTTGGAAAACTGCATCAAACCCTCTCGGGGGCCCAGCAGCTGCCTGGGGCAGGTGAGCTGGCACTGAAATGCAGCTCAGGGATGGACGTGCCTCTGGCACCGTGCCTTCTGCTCCAGTCCTGGAGGCCTTTGGAGCGCTGGATGCTCGAGGCTTTGCAGAGCCTCGTGGAGGAATATCTTGATTAATTGAACTGTTTGTGCGCTTCTGTTGCCAGAACTAACAGAGGGGCCATAATATTGAATGTGTTCAACTGGGAGCACGACTTTCCCCAGCCCCTTCTTCCCCCCTCCACGCCATTTCACTTTTATAAGTGAGACAAGTCATCGCTCCGCTCCTAATTCCAGAGCCCCAGTTATCCAGGCCATTTCCTCAGACAATCGTTTGCTTTTTAAACCCTCCCTTAATTTACCAGTTTATTCCCCCTGAACCCCGTGCACGGAGGTGCTGCCCGTGCAGTGTCCAGGAAACGCCAAGCCCAGAACTTTCACGAGGCCAGAAAATGATTTTTCTTCTTTGTGGTTTATTGTATCCTCTTATCTTGTCATATAATAGAAATAATGTTTATGGCATCGAGGCCTCAGCATCACTTGGCATTTAACCAACCTCAAAAGCAGTTTATTGCTTTGTATACTCTGCTGCCATGACCATTATCCCTTAAATCTCTATTGCCCAGTAATATACGAGGCACCAAATGGCTCCTGCGATTGGGTGAGCGTGGGTCGGAGGCTGAGGTGTGTTTTGGAGCTTGTATAATCCAAACGAATATGGATTAGTCCTTTTATGTGATGTGGAGAGGAAAAACCAACCCCTTCCTCTTCCCAAGCTCTCCCTGTCACCGGTCCAACTTTGGGGTGGCACCATGTCCCCCCTTCCTTGGCTGCTCTGGGATTTCCAGCTGTGGAACTGCATCGTGTCCCTGTTCCTCTGGGATGTCCAGCTGTGGGATTCCCAGCTGTGGAATTGCACTGTGTCCCTGTTCCTCTGGGATGTCCAGCTGTGGGATTCCCAGCTGTGGAACTGCACCATGTCCCTCTTCCTCTGGGATGTCCAGCTGTGGGATTCCCAGCTGTGGAATTGCACTGTGTCCCTGTTCCTCTGGGATGTCCAGCTGTGGGATTTGCAGCTGGGATCAGCCTGAGCTGAGGCTCGTACTGGTCCATCTTCATCCCACCGAAAGGAAGGGACCAGCTCCACCAGGACGAGGAATGAGTCCTATCCCTGGTTACAGAGTCCACCCTGGGACAGGTGGAAGCAGATCAGATCTTCCAAGATGAACTCCTGTGATGGAAAGAGGCAGGATAAGAGGGAAGCAGGAGTAGGCAGGTGTGGAGAGAGCCCAGAGGTGAAAGGGAGGAAGGGCCTGTGCCCTTTTGCCTTCCAACAAAGCATCTGTCCTTGGCTGTAATTCCAAAGGTTTGCTTTGCAATGTCCTTCCCTCCTTCCAGTTATGGCCTAAAGCGAAACATTCCCAGTCTGGAAGCTGCCAGGAGCCACCTTGACTCCAGGGATGTCTCAACCCAGCCAGAGCTCACTGCCAGCCTGGCCCATGGGAGTGCAGGACACGGACGTGTTTGTTCTGGAGATGAGAAAGAAACACTCCTTGGTTTAACAGCCTCCTCAGGCTCTGCCTCTGGAGGCTGGTCCTGAGGCTTAGGAAAGGAAGGCAGACAAACTGCCTGAGGAATTCAGGGAGTTAAAATCGAATCCTTAAAAACCTGCAGCCCAACTGGCTCCAGGCTGTTGGAGCAAACTGGAATTTAAATGGTTATTGAGCAGAGTTGTGGCACCCTGGCCTCCAGCAGAAACTGTTCCTGCCCTGGCAGGAGGGGACTGGCCTTGGACACAGGCACAGGGTGTTGTTCCTAAAGAATTCAGGCTCCTTCCAGCCCCTGGTTTGACGAGTGGGAGCCTTTGGAAATCTGAGCCTTGTTAACCAGGAGAGTGGCTTCTGTGGAGCAGGGTGGACACGGAGCTGGATGGGGCTGGTGGCCATGGCACGGCAGGAGCAGGACTTGGAGCTGCCCCTCCTGGGGTTATGGGCACGATCCACAGCAGGTCTCAGCTCCAGGACCCCCCAGGTGACCCTGTCACCACGCCCTGGGTCGGATGGCACGGGCAGCAGCTCCCATCCATCCCCCTGCAGCCCTCCCAGCTGGCCCCAGGCAGTGCAGATCTTTCCCTCACATGTCCCACTGTGTCTCTCCCTGTTGGGGACGAGCTGTGGCTGATCCCCCCCACCCTGCACCAGCCGAATGTTAACATGAAAAACTGTGGGATTTAACGAGGGAGCGAGGATAAAATCCTCCTTTTTGTCGTGCTGGGGCACAGCTCCCCCTTGCCTGCACTTAACATGCGGAGGCACGTCGGAGTCGTGTCCCTACGGCACGCAGGTGGGTTGGGGAGCTGAGCCATAAAAACCAGTTTCTGTTCTGTTGTTTAAACCGAAGAAGGAGGAAAATGTGAAGCTCCACGGTGAGGAATTCCTCGCCGCACAGCCCGACTCCGTCACAGCTGCAGCTTTTATTTGAAGCTGCCACAGCCGATATAAAATTCTACAGAGAAACATCTCGCTTTAAAGAGTCTTCCGTTATTTTCCAGGAATGCAGGTTTTTCCAGAGTTAATTATTTATTTCAGCTGAAGGCCTGTACAGCTGCAGGACCTGCAGCACGTTGGGACAGGGTGGCAGATGCTGCACAAAGCTCCCAACGTTGAGGCCGGAATGGCTCCATGTGGAAGTAGGGTTGGCTCTAGGAACTCTTTAGTTGTTGGCAGCAAAAGGAGGGAATTAATTTGAGCTGTAACTCCTGTATTGTCAGCAGAGTGAAACGATCTCTCCCACCTCTCGCTGAAGGTATTTTTTGGAGGTGGGGAGGGGAAAGCTAATTTTGAATAATAATAAGCTTGAGAAGGCATCTGAAACCAGTAAACGTTTATTTTTTACACTCCTATAACTTAAAAACGGCCAAACCAATTTAAACCAAATTGGATAATAAAAAATATTGCTCCTAGGCTGAGCCCCTGTTTGCCAAGTTCCAGCCTAGAATGAATTTTTATGGCCAAATTATAAACCCCCTAGAAATGAAGGTTTAAAATGGAAATGTTGACAGACCTTTAACTACAAAAGCACTGTAATAGAACTTCTTTTTTTATAAAATGGCTGGTTTAAAATATAATTAAGACTTAAATATTATTTAATAGCAGCATTTCCTGTAAGTTAAAATCTTCATCATTCCTCTGGCTGGGATTCCTTGGCAGTTCTTGGAACGCCGGCGCTGCTCTGCAGTGGGAGCACGTGTGAACCACAGACCCTCGTCTGTCACATGGAGACGAGGCTGGACAGCTTTCCAAATTCCAGATAGGAGCCTGGATGCCAAAGGACCCGCCGGCCTCCACACGGATCCCGCGGCTCTGGAAGAAGCCGCCGCGTCCGCTTCTGCCAGACCCGGCTTTTAATGCCACACGACGACAACACCGGTGGTTCATTCCCTGCAGGAAAACGTGTCTAATCCCCTCTGGCTGATTTGGTGTTAATGAGGAGCTGTGCTTCCCGAGGGATGGCTGTGTTGGTGTTCCCAGCACTTCCCGGGCACTTGGACAAGCTGGCGAGCGAGCGCTGGCCGCTTGAGCCCGGGAGCCTCGTGCTGCAGAGTGTCCTTGCAGGAAAAGCAAAGGCTTTTCTGCTGCAGGGCCCTTGCTCAGGCTTCTCCCTGCTCTGCTCCCGAGGGCTGCATCCTAACCCTGTGTTAGAATTCCTCTTGTTTCTTGCTGTTCTTTCCCCCCCTCCCTTCCTCCCTCCCCTGGAGAAAGGAGGTTACAAACAGCCCCGGGCGGTCACTGCCTGGTGCAGCGGGACACACGGACAGGGAGCTGGCAGTTCCCTCTCCCTCTCCCTTTCCCTGCTGCTTTTCCTGCTTTCTGCTGTCCTGCAGGTGGAGAAGCTTCCTGGCTTTAACCCTTCTGCCTTTCCAGGACAGCTGTGGGGACCAGGGATGCTGCAGCAGGATTCAGAAACCCGTGAGAGCGTCACCACAATCTCCTGGGGGATCTGTTTTATGTGGGTTGGGAATTTTTTAAATCTTCATCAGGAAAGGGTGACGTGGTTTAACCTGGAAATTGGGAATGTTTGTAGGTGGAACCCTGTGATGTCCAAGGACACTTGGCTGTGCACACACTGCCCTTGCCCTCCTGCACCTCCCTTGTGGGAGCCACGGGAGCTCCCACGTTTTTCCAAGAGCAGCTTGTCCCTTCCACGCAGGGGCAGCCAGGAGCTGTTCTTATTTACAGTGTTCTTCTGGATAACACCTAAATGTAACATTTACAATAACATATTGTGAAAACTGAGCCTTAATTTGGTGTCCTAATGCTTTTTAAGTGTTTGACCCAGCTCTGGGTTCTGCAGTACTGTTCCCCATAGAAAACTTTAAAACATTTAAATCTGAAAAGCCCCCCCCCATCACCTTTGAGGTGTTAAAACCCTTCTCTGCCAGCTATTTTAAAAGCCAATTTGTAAATAAACAGCCACCCCTGCTGCTGTTCTGGGGTTGTTTTAAAGGGCATTGAAGCCCCGTTTATCCACAAAGGGTGGTTATGTGTATTTTAGACTCTTGCAGTGTCCCCCTACATGTGCCACGCTGGAATATGACTGGGAAAAGGCCTCTGGAAGCTGCAGTGGAGATGCTCACTAAGGCTCTGCTGGGTGTTTCACTGGAAACCTCCCAGAGCTGGTTGATGAAATATCTGTGGGTTGGTTTTGTGTGTGTGAAGTAGCTGCTGCCTCGTACAAAGGGGTGGAACGTGCACGTAGAGGAGGTAAGTTCAGCTCCTGTCAGTTCCTCTCTAGTTGGGGTTTTCCCAGAAACATCAGGGCTGTGCCTCTGGCTCCTGCTCTGGTGCTGCAGTGAGGTTTGGCAGCAGCTTTTCCCTTTCTGCCCTGGTGAGGGACTGTTCTGGAACGAGCCCTCGGTGGGGTTTTGTGGCCGTTCCCGGTGCTGCAGCAGTTCCCGGGAAGAAATAGCCCCCCTGCATTTGAAGAAATCGCTGTGTTCTTTTCCCCTCTCGTCTCAGGGATGCTGTGCCGAGGCTGCAGAATCCCTAATCACACCTTAAAATATGCAGAGGCAGCTTTACTGCGGGGTCGTGTCCCGGAGCAGCGGGCGGAGGCTGAGCTGTGCCGCAGAGCCGCGGCAGCCGCGCTCCCCCGGCCCTTCACCGCCACATCTGCTCCTTTTGGGGGGAAAAGGGAGGCTCTGGGGCAGCAACAGTGAACCCAACAGGTTCACCCAACAGTGAACCTGTTCCATGTGCAGTAGAAGAGCCAGTAAGGGAGCCCATTGCCCTCTTGGAGCACCTCGTGTCCCAGAGGATTCTCCAGCCAGTCACAAATTGTGCCCGAAACACAACGGGATGGAGGGTTCTGGTCTCCCAGAAGGGCCCCTCCTGCCAGCTCAGGGGGCTTCCTCAGGGCCCCTTCAAACATGGATTAACCTTCCTGGATTCGGGGAAGGGCACTGAGCCACAGGCCGTCGGGCCCCATTTCCAGGGAAGCTGGGCCGTGGAGCCATCTGCTCTCCGAGGGGGACTTGCAGACTCAGCAGCTATAAATATATAGAGAGAGGGGCTGAATGCCAGGATGTGGCCCTATATAAACAGCCATATATGTGCATCTGCACATGTGTTTGTATGGACAGGAGCTCCTGGCTGCAGCCCCCCCGTGCTGGGCTGGCTGAGGAGCATCCCCTGCTCCGGGTGCAGGGGAGCAGCTCCAGCCCACTCCCCACACAGGGCTTGGCAGGTACCCCGGGATACACAGGCATTACTCAGGGCTTTACTCGGGGTTTACTGTTCCAAGGGGGCTGTTCTGCCCCCATGCACACTCACACCTGCAGTGCTGCCCCTTGTGCCGCTCACATCAAGCCGGGGCGGGAGTTCCTCAAACTCCGACGGGTTTCTAAGGATTTAAATTTGGGATTTCAGCCATATCCTTGCTGTTCCCAAACCATGGGATGGTCTCCACTTTCTGCAGCAACAGGGAATGAGGAGGGAAGGTTTCTCCTTTCTTGGGAACATGATCAGGGCTGCAAAAATACCCCCAGAGGAGCTTGGCCGTGCAGTCACAGGGAATGGTTTCTTCTGGTTTTGGTTCATGCCCACGGAGCTTCTGCTTTGAACAAACTGATCTGAGCTGAGTCCTCACCTAGAGCTTGTGCTCAGTTCCAGAAATGCAAACTGTGCTGCCAGTTTGCTCAGAAACTGAGCTGGGCTCAGGTGTTACCCTGAGATGGGACCGACCCAAAGGCTTGTGGCTGTGGGCTCAGGAGGAGCACAAAGCTGCTCCAAAGTGATCCTGGAGTCTGACTGTGGCTCTGAGCTGGACCTGGGCTAGGCTTGTCTTAGGAGCTGCAAAACCTGTGTCATCCCTCCCTAAAGCGCCTGGAAATGGAGCTGTGGGTTTGGAGAGTTGGGAGGCTGCTTAGGAAGCGAAAGAGGGGTCTTAAGGTGCACCCAAAGGTGCTGCCAAATGCTCAGGGTTGAGCTTTTCTTCCCTCCTTTGAGCTCTGGGTGTTTTCTTGGCCGTGTTAAAACCAGTATTTTGAAATCAAGGCTGTTTGGTTTTGAAGCCTCACTTGCTCCCCTGCCTGCTGCTCTGAGGCAATTATAAATCCTTTATGTTTTACTGCAAGAACAAATCACTTGTTCCTCAGAGCACAGCTTTGACAGAGGCCTCGTTATCGGTGTCATGAGTATCCCAGAATCAGAGTCAGAGCAGGGGGAAGGATGGAAATGAAAAGGTGCCTTAGTTTGCAGGATTTTCTGTAAACTCCTTGTGTAAAATCCAGCCGAGTTGTCACTGAAGGACAAAAAATAAGCAGCGTGGGGGGTACTTTGCCTGGGACTTCATCCCTTTCCCCAGCAGCAGCAAGAAGGACCAGCAGGTTTCCCTTTGGCTCAGCCCTGCATGGAGGTCTTTGGGACCCCCCCCCAGTGCTGTGGTGTTATTTCAGTACCCAAATAAACCGGGGGGGGTTGTTTTCCTGAGCCCTGTTCGGGTCTCAGCCCCAGCCTGAGCTTTGCAGAGGCACCAGGAGGCAGCTCCACACGACTCTTGCAGCTGAAATCCTCCCTTTTTCTCCCAAGGATGTTTCGCCCCTCTGCGGCAGGCGGGCGATCCATGCGCCTCTCCCGGCCCTGGTAGCAGGAATACTGGGAATACTGGTGATACTGGAGCACGGGCAAACAGGAGACACTGTGCCCTGAGTGCTTGGGGTGGGGGGGGAGAAGCCCCCCAGCACCTCGTTGCTGGAGAGCAGGGTAGAAAACCACCTTTAAACCGTAATATCTGTATTTCTAGAGAGATGGGGGATTTTTAGTTGTAAGTTTTTTACGCTTTTGGTGGATTTTTGGGCTCACCCCACCCCTCAGTCTGTGCTCTTTTGTGTAAGAACTTTCCTCGGGGTCGGGTCTCAGGTCGAGCTGTTCAAGCTCCATAAATACAGTTCTTTAGCAGCTCCTGTGCCGCGGGAGGTCGGAGGGGCTGGATGGATGCGCCGGGCCGACTCCACGTTATCCTGCTGCCGGGCTGGGGATGCTGCTGCACAAAGAGCTGGGGGAGGTGGTAAAAAAGCACCTCTGGGCCTTTTTCTTGACTGTGCATAAAGAACAGGGCGCAGGGCCGAGCACAGACATCTCCCCCGTGTGTCCAGAACTCGCCCCTTCCCCGGGTTCGTGGTTCTGTCGGGTTGAATTTAGGCTAAAAAGCAGGCTCTGGGTGTGCTGCAGAAAAGCAAAACTCGGTGTAGGAGAGGCTGAGGTCGGCTCAGGCACATCCCGCCCCTCTCCAACCCCCTTAAATCCTGGGAGGAGAGCGTCGCATCGCGTGTGTTTAACACCTGCTTAAGCGCCGCCGCTTCCGAGCTCTTGGACCAGCTGTTGTGCTCGAGTGATTTTATTTTTTTTTTTTAATATGCCGGATTAAAACAATAAAAACATTAAAAGTCCTAAAATTCCCCCTGGGAGTAAACATGTAGACAATAAAGAATTGTGTGAGTAGGGGCTGGGGTGGGGGAGCTTTGCAGCAGCACACAACGAGCTGTAAACGGATCTCAGCAGCGAGCGCCGCTGAACAAAACCCCTTCAATCAGGGGAGGATCTTGAATCGCCTTTGGGGCACTTACAGAGTTTTGGCTGCTTGACTTGGGGTTATTTATAAATGGTAAATGTCTGGCGTGGCTCTGGCTGTGTCGGGGGCTGGGTTTAGGCAGGGTTTGGGCAGGGACGTGGGTTCATGGGGGAGGGATGGGACAGACAGGGAGGGTTTTATGGTCACTAGAAGAATTGTCAGGAATTCAGAGCATCACCCTTTGCTGGTCAAACCCTCTAAGTGTGGACTTCGGGCAGGGAGTGAGCAGTTCCGAGTGGAAGCCCTTCCCAGTGCCCTTCCCAGTGCCCTGCAGTGCTGAGGATTCGGGAGGGAGCCCTTCCCAGTGCCCTTTCCAGTGCCCTTCCCAGTACCCTGCAGTGCCAAGGACTCGCCTGTGAGCTCTCCCTGCACCACAGCTCTGGTGCAGCTCCCTTCTGCCTCTGCCCTTGTGAAAACCCGCTCGTTCCCCGCGCTGGGAATTCACCCGAGGTTGTGGCTCTGCAGCCGGGGGAGGCAATTCCTGCACACGGTTTTGGTGCTAAAACCAGTCTGTGCCTCTGCATTCGCTTGTCTCCCTTGTACGAGGCTTGGGGTGATGTTTGCTATAAACCCCCGACGTTTGTAAAAGCTGCAGAAGAAAATTTAAATGCGTTTTGCTTCGACCGCGTGTGAGATTTTATTACCTGCAGCCAGAGACGTGGGCGGAAAAAATGGTTTAGACCCTAAAGGATGTGATTTTGGTGACCTTGGCTGTGTATTTCCACATCACTGAATCATCACCTCGCAGGGCTGGACGTTGGAGAATGTGAGGGAAGCTGCTGGGAAAGCAGCTGGGCTCCGGCTCCTCTGGTTTTCCTTGAACCTAAAGAGTTTGTCCACTTGATTTTATTAAGGGCTGCAGGTGAGAAGTGATGGGAAAGGGGTTGAATTAGCCAGGAGGTGAGTCCAGGGCCGATGCAAAGAGCAGCTGGGAGGCTCCAGCCTCAGGGAGGCTTCTGCTGGGGATTTTGTGGGATCAATGGGTACACTGACCACTCTGTGTTAATGTGCTCCTCGAGCCTGATCCTCGAACCTGAAGCCTGGAGAAGGCTAAAACCTCCCAGCTCCTGGGATGGAAAAGAACGGGAGAAGGGAAAGGAGCCTTTCCCTTTCCCCCATAAACCTGACCCCACTTGCTGGGTAAATTTGGCACCTTGTGAAAACCAGTGCAGTTTTCATGATTGCAGATTATTTGGGAGGAGAAAAAAGGGGATCCAGGAGCTCTCCCAGCACTCTGGCTGCAGGATGGAGTGAGGCAGAGAGCTGGGAGTCAAACCCCTCTGCAATAGTCTGCTCTGAGAAATCATAAATCTCCAGGGAGAAGAGGGTCACTGAGAACCTCATCAGGGTGGGAGCAGCAGCACGGCGTTAATGTGCCCATAAATCCACCTGTTCCGATAAAACAGGTGGCTCTTCCGAGAGGCAAAAAGAGGCAAATGCCTTTTTTTTTCTGCTGCTGCCTATCTCCTTTTAAAAGCTTAATTACCGCAGTGCGCCGGCTCGGAAATATGGGAATGGGGTTTGCATCCACATGTGGGAAGCAGGACCAGGGAAAGAGGAAAGGGCACTGCAGGTTGGCCAAAAATCTCCAGAGAAAGGTGTGGAGAGGCACAAAGGTGACTTTTCATGCACTGACTGAGGAGGTCATTGCTGGGAAACTGTTGGTGCTTTAAGGGCTCCTGGAAATGAAGGCGGTGGAGGGAGCAGAGGGGGGTTAATCACGAGGAAAGAGGTCTGGGAGCTCCATAAATAGGGATGGATGGGGAGGGATGCCAGGGCAAGACTCATTCCACCCCCAGCCATGGGCAGGGGTACTTTCCCCTATCCCAGATTGCTCCCAGCCCCATCCAACCTGTCCTTGGACACTTCCAGGGCTGGGGCATCCACAGCTTCCCTGGGCAGCCCAGGTGGAGGGGCCGGACCCCTCAGATTTCTGTGGCTCGTTTCCCAAATGCTCCAGTTGTTCTCAAGGATCCACAAACCTCAGTTTGCCTCCTGTGTTTTGTCCCTCTCCCCTGTCAGTCTCCCACTGACCCCCTCAGTAATTCCTTCTCCCTGTTTTTGGGCTGTGTGAGTGTGTTTAGGTTGTTCCCAGGCACCTCCGGATTCGTGTGTCCACAATTCCCTACCGCTTGTTCCCTCAATGCCACCATGGAAAGGGGACAACCCCCAAACCTCTGAGTCATTTGAATTCTGTTTGGATTTGACCTGCTGCCCTTCCCAGGCCGCTGCTGCTGCTGCTGTTGGAGCTTCCCCAGGAGAGATCCATTCCCTTTTCCAGGCAATAAAACCACACTGTGAATGGGTGGGCACATTCCCAATATTGCAATGAATTGAAGGAAATCACCATTCCAGGGCCATAAAAACCTGAATGGGGCCCGTGGCATCCTTTGTGGGATTGTAGTGGTGTTTGAAGGTCAAGGCTGAGTCACAACGACTCTTCCAGCCATGGCGCCCAGCACGGGAAGAGCCCGTTTCCATTGGAGCTGACTTTTGTTTTAGGATCATTTTTCTGGTAGCCCTGAAACAATGGTGAGTGGGGAGGGTGATGTGAAGTGTCTTCCAAAGGGGACGGCCACCAGACCCCTCGGTGAGACCAAATTTAACCTCCCCTCCACCAGCCCTGGGGAATTCAGGTTGGAAATGGCCGTGAGGGGGTTACATTGGAGCTGTTGGGAGCAGAGTCTTGGGCTCTTCCCGGGATAAGTACAGAAAAGAGGTGCCACGTGGGCACAGCTGTCTGGGACCCACATCCCTTATCCTGACACACTGCACTGAGGATCCCAAGATCCACAGGAAACATCCAAATCCAGGCTTTGGCTGCATTCTGCCGGCTCGGACCGCTCGCTTTCCCTTTGCCTCCCCAGTTCAGGTCTCTGGTGGAGCATCCCCAGGCGCAGGGGCCGTGTGGGCTCCAGGGCTCTGCTGTCCCCTCAAGGGCTCCCACCGAGCACTGGGATGGGATGGACAGCCTGGCAGGGAGCGGGAAGCCGGAGCAGCTCATCCCACTGCACTGCTGGAGCCGCACGTGCTCCGGCACCTGCTGCCAAAGCCTCTCCTCGCCGTGCGGCACTGGCGGCCTTGGCCACCGTCCAGAGGCATTTTCAGCTCCCGGTGCAGCCTCCCAGAGCACGGATCCGCAGCCCTGCCGACAAATTAATCGGCTGCAGTTCGCATTTAATTATTTTTACACATCCATTCCTGTTTCTCGGCTGTGCAGGGGACGGAGTTTCCTGTTATTCTTTTCTTTGCACTCTATAAATCCTCCTCGCGCGAGGAGCTCGCCGCCGGTGCCGTTTGTTTGCCGGGGAAAGAGGCTTTGGAAAAAGCTCCTGGGTTGTTCCTTCAGGAGCCGTTGGGTGTTCAGGGCAGGAGGGTGGCAGTGGGTGAGCAGCAGAGGCTGCAGGGGATGGCAGGACCCCGTTGGGTTTCTGTGGAAGAGCTGAAAGCTGGGGGGGGATTTGATTTTATTTTTTCTCCTTTTTACCCTTTCTTCTCTACCAGCAGCCCCAGAGGCTCAGGATTGTCTCTCCTCATGGCACGAGGGCAGGGCCCCCCAAAAACCCACCATCAGCTGCATAATTCACCCTTTTCCTCCCACAGTGCCACAGATAATTCCCAAACTACTCAGCTCGGCCATGGGGCAGGGCAGGAATTCCACTCAGCCTCAGCTCCCTGCCCCTTCTCCCTGCTCCCTATTCCCAACCTCGTGTGCCGGGAAGAGATGCCGAGCTCCCAATGAATCACCGGCACTTGAAATACGGGCAGGGAAAGGCGGCTGTAATTGCCTTTGTTAATGGATTTGATTCTTTCTGCAGTGCTGCTCGCACGGCTCCGGTGCTGCGCCCGGGCGCTCCCGCTCCGAACGCCCCCGTGAAGGATGGAGCCTTTTCCCTTTTTATTGGCTCTGTCTGGTGGGTAAGGGGAGGATTGATGGCTCGCCCAAGGTCACACTGAAAAGCTGTGGCGCTGCTGGGATTCGAGCCGGGGATGTAATAATGATTCACATCCACAGCGCAGCGATCGGGGGGTTCCCATGGGGCCGGCGCGGATCCGTCGGCACAGGCTGTGGAGCCGCTGACGCTCCGCGGCTCCACCCCCTCACTCACCCCGTTAATTACCACTGGGCCTCTCCCCTTAACTCCTGTGGCAGCGGTAATTAATACATGGATTTTAATCACCTTCACTCGGATCGAAACGGGGCTAAAAATGCTCCACCGTGTGGAAGTCGATAACCGGTGCATTCCCAGGATCCAGCGCGCCGCAGGCTTTGTGCCACTGCAGCTCCCCGTGGCTGTAGGGACCTGCTCCGGTGGGATGGAGCTGCCGAGAGCAGAGGGACCCCGTGGGGTGTCCATCCCTGATGGGATGGAGCAGCTGATGGCTGCGGATGGAGAGCTTTGGAGAGCGGAACTCCGAGGGGTGTCCGTCCCCCTGGAGCAGAGCAGGAGGGTGTCTGTCAATGTCTTAGAAAAATCCTCCCTGCTCTCATGAGGTGGAGATTTAGGAGCCTGATCTTCTCATCTTAGGTTTGCATCCCAAGGTTTGGGCTGTAATTCCAACCCCGCGGGGGGGGGGTTGGGATGTGATTCCAGCCCTCGGGGGTATTTCAGCTGTAATTCCAGTGACCATCCCCAAGGAGACCACCAGGTGTGCTCAGGGCAAACCACGGGGCTGTTTCCCTCCCAGGTGCTCCGTAACCCACCTCCGCCCTTTGCTCCTTTCCTCCATGTGCCCCTTTCCCAAAGGGAGAATGTGGGGTCAGGGTCCTTGGTCAGTGCTGCAGAGGGATTCCTGGGGTTTGAGGGTGAATGGTGGCCAGCCCGGGTTAAATCCCACCGGGATAAACCCGTTCCTGGCACTGACTGCACCAGCTCTGACCGCTCTGCTCAGTGGTGGTTGTGTCTGCACCCAGCCGTGCTGATGCTCCTCTCTGGAGCGCTGTGGAGGAGGGAGAAGCTGGGTCTGCCCTGGGAGACTTTATTAAAATTAAAGAACAGACAGGAAAGTGGAATCCGGAGTTTCTGAAGGAGTTTGCCCCGGACGTCCTTGGCTCCTCACTTGGCTCCTCACGTACTTGGTGCTGCAGCCAGATGGTTCCTGCCTCCCCCCCCATACCCAAACACCTGCATTCCAGGAGGGGCATGTGCATGAGAAGCCCTTTGGGATAAGCGAAGCTATAGAAATGTAAATTAAATTATTTACCTACTCCCAGTTAAATGCTCTGCCCTTCTGGCCAAGGAGGATTGGGACATGGGATGGGGTGGGATGGGCTCCACAAACTGCTTTAACTCTTTGTTTAAATTGCAGGGAAGTTTGTGGAGCAACCTGAGTATCCTGAAAAAAAAAAAAAAAAAGAAAAAAAATTCTCTGCGCAAAAAAAGAAAAAGTTATTAAGCCCAATTTTGGTGGTTTGCACAACGTTTATCCCAAACAGAGTGTTTGGGAAAGGGCTGTTGGGCTGCTGGGCTGGGGATTCCTCACCCTGCCCAGAGCAGGCCAAAGTTTCTGATTATTATTATTCTAATTCTTCCCTTTTTTTTTTAACACAAGGAAGGACCAGGAATCAATCACAGGGCAGGAGGGAGTGGGTTTTTAAAGGGAGAGGAAGAGCCAAAGGCTCTCTGGAGTCGACAGCGCCAAAAATAACATCTCAAGGTTTAATCTCGGTGCAGTTTTAGCTGGGGGGGTCTGCAGGGGGGGAAAGGCACAAAATGCACCCAGGCTCCTTCCTGAGGGATTGAGCTGGCTGGAGCCTTCCTGATTTCCACTGAGGGAGCAGGAATAGGCTTTTCCTGCTGGCTGTGACTTGGGAAGGATACGGGGTGCTCAGTGCTCCTTGGGAAGGACACGGGGTGCTCAGTGCTCCAGTGTTTTGCAGCGGTGCGGGGCAGGATCCCACCCTGCTGCAGCAGAGCTACCAAGGGGGGAGTTACGTCCCCCTCCTCCAGCTTTTCCTGTGGGAAAGGACCCTGCTGTCAAAAGCCTCTGGTGTCAAAGGACCCCGGTGTGGAGCTGCTGCAGCCCCTCTGTGCCAAGCAGGAGCCGAGCTCTGCGAGCACCTCCAAGCGCAATTCACGGTCCGGTTTTTTTTTGAGCTGATCCCTCTAAACGTTCACTCCTTCTCCTTCATCCTCTTCCAGGCTCGGGAGGTGCTTCCCATCCCTCCTGTAGCAGGAGGATGCCGCCACTGGAGCCGGCCTTCCAGAAGCGCTCGGTGACCTCGGCTGCTGCCGGCACTTCTGGCTGCCACCGCAAACAACCACGAGCTTCCCACTGGGAGCAGCGGGGCTCCGAGCTCTTCTGGAAGCTGGGCCAGCGGGGAGACCCTCCAGGAGGACACAGCCCCCAAATCTTTGCCTGTCGTCTCCTGGAAGTGTGAAAATAAGAGAATTCGTCCGCGCTGTTGTCGCGTTCTTTCAAAGCAACGAGTCCTTGCGGCATTCCCTCCTTGTCCCGACACCTCCTTTCCCATGGAAATGGGCCCAGCCGGGGACTCACGTGGGCCCGGGCAGATAATTGTAATGGTCCCCCCGGCCTTTAAATCTATGAATCACTCCCGAATCGGGGCACTTTATGCACATTAGTGAATTAATCCGTGCAGCCTCTCCGCAAGGGAGGGAATTATCCTTGTCATGGCTCAGATGGGAAATGGGTGAGATGGAGCCCGGATCTGTGCCAGGACCGGGGGTCACATCACTCACTGCGGAACAGCCGACCTGGGGGCCCCCGGCCCCGGGGGCACCCCTGACCCCGCATTAGTTACTCTGCACTTGTGCCGAGCGAGCGGGGAACGTCTCCGCAGCCTGGAAATCCATCGGAGCCCTGTCACGGCGAGATGGATGGATGGGGCGTGGGCAGCGGGGCTGCCGCAGCTGGGAGCACGGGGAGGCTGTGCTGGGTGGGCTGGGGTGTGGGCAGGAGGTCCAGCAGCCCCCCAGGGCCTGGGCTTTGCTCTCCTCACGGCTCTGTGGGTGTCCTGCCCCTCGCCCAAGGTGTGCCAGGAGAGCCAGGCAGACCCCAGGACATCCCCAGCCCCTTGGCCTGACCGATGGCTGTAGGGAGCACAAGGACCAGATGAATTTTGGAAGTGAAACCCGTGGTGGCTCTTTTTAGAGTGACTTTGAGCTCAGCTTATCCATGCTGAGCACTCAGCGCATCATTTCCCTCCCGCACTGCAGTGCAGACACCTGCTGTTCCCTTTTGTTTCCATGGATCCAGGTGTTTCAGCCATGTCAGGGCAGTGCCCTGGCGTCCGTGGGGCAGAGTAACTCCAGCTGTGCTGGAGTAAATGTGGGAGCAACTCCCCGGGTTGGTGGCAGCTCATGAATTCAGCCGTGTGATGAGCGTGAGGGGGCAGGTTTGGCTCCTCACCCCGTCCAGCCCTGCAGAGGCTGTCCCGGAGCTCGTGCTGTCCCACAGGGAACAGCTCCTTTGCACACTCGTGTGCCTGTAGAACAGACTGCGCTGCTGCAGCTACACCTGCTCTGTATTACATGGAATTTTGGCCAGGAGATGTCTCGATGCGTGGCTGGGGTCGGTGTTCCCTGAACAGGACTGTCAAGGTTAAAAACCAGTCAGAGCTGGAGCTGCTGGGAGAACCAGTGGCTCCTGCACGGCCCCGTTTGGCACTCGCCTGACCCTCCCTTTGCACCAAAAAGAGGAAAAACCTGGAGCAGCCCCTTGTTCCTCGTGTTGTGCTTGTTAAACTGATGGAAAAATCTCTGCTGCCTGAAGATCCAGGCTTCAGCCCACTGCGTTTATTCCCTGGCTCTCGCACCGACGGAGACGGCGCGTTAGTTGGTCCAGCTGGAAGCATTGTCTCCCATTAAATAAGGATTTTTAAATGAGCACATTTATCCATGGAGCTGTCACAGCCTGTTGGGTAGCGAATGCGGAGCTGCCTCGGAGCCGTTTGCTCCAAAGAGCTGTGACAGTCTCGGGTGAACAAACCCCGTGTCACCCAAACCCCGAACCCTGAACGGGGCCGTGGGGCACTGGGGTGGGAGGGAAAAGCCAAACTCGGGGCTGCAGGAAAAAGGGTGGAAGTGCCTCGTGGGGCCGGTTGGCAGCACCGAGGTGGCATTTTCAGCCCCGTGCCTGTCCCTCGCCCCAAAGACTTTACAGCCAACATCTTCTTTTTAATTCCGACGCCCACAAAATAGCAGCTGAAATAACCCTGCTGTATGTCAGCTGCTGATGGAAGGAGATTAAATATTAAAGCCGGTGCTGTGGCTTTAACTCATTCCATTTTTTTCCCTACTCTTCCCCCTCTTCCCCCCCTAGCCCCCCCCCCCCGCTTCCCCTCTCTGTGTAAAATGACATGATTTAGAACCCAAGTGCCAGACTCAGCCTCTGGGTTTCGGCGTTTGGAAATGTGTGGAGAAAGATATATTGTGTCTGTGAGCGTTTCTGTGCAGGGAAGGAGAGAGCTCCCGAGCTGTGAGCCCACATAAAGATGTTAAATAGAGCTGTAACGCGCACGGAACGCACGAAAAGTGCCTGAGAAGAAGAAAAAAAAAAATGAGGGAAAAAAAAAATCCTGCGATGAAGCAAAATGAAAGATTAAAATAAACCCGGTGCTAGCGAGGCTGGGCTGGAATGTGGGGCCAGGGCTGGCGGGGAGAGGCACGACCCTGTTCCACACCTCTTGCTGCTTCCCTCTTTGACCTAAAAATCCCTTTTCTTTAGCAGAAAACCGAGCGGGAGAATCGGGAATTTTCTTCCTTTTCCTTTTTTCCCCCTGTCTCTGGTGCTCAGTATTTCCGACGCCGCTGCCCAGCGGCCGCCTGCCTGCTAAATATTCATCCCAAACCTGCTGCTCCGCACAAAACCCTGATTTATTTCCCTCGGTTCACCCCAACCCACCGACTTTCCAACAGCACCGGGGCGAGCGGGGCCGGCAGCCAAATCCCATAAAAACCAGGGGCTTCGGGGCCGAAACCGTGGCAAAGTGTGGGTGCCCCTTCCCTCCCCGGGCCCCTCTTGCAGCGCTTCCCAGCGCCGTGGATTCCGTCTCGGTCGGCGAACGCGGCACTTCGCTCGCTTTTCCTTTGTTCGGGGACGTTTTGGCGTCGCCGGGATTCGTGATGCTCCTTGGAAAGGGCTCCCGGTGCCGGCTGGAGCAGAGCGGAGGGATCGGAAGGTGCGGGGAGGAAAGAAACCCCAGAACCAGGCATGTTTTAGCCAAACCGTTGAGAAATTTGATTTCAGGTTTGTTTAAGGTTTAGTTACGGAGCGGATCCCGGGAGCGGCGGCTGGGAAAGCCGGAATGCGTGTGCCTGGAGTTACACAGGCGAGAACCTCTTGGGTTTTCCCCCACTAGCTCTGATTTCTTTCAATTTGAGCCCGAATTACGAGTCACCACCAAAAGCACCTTCTGATCCAATGTTTTGAAGGACCCTTTGCGTAACCCCCTTGTTCTTGCGCCAAAGGGAACGTGGACAGTCTGTGTGTGGATGGGCCCCGTGTCTTGGGGTCCCCTGCCCCTAAGGGACTGTCCCCCTGCCTGCGCTCATGTCCCCCTGGGAAGGCGGCGCCGCCGCGGCTTCCAACCTGGAAAACTCAGATTTACTCCCTAAAGCACCAGAGCCGTAAATAAGCGTCGGAAAAGGGTGTCACGCCTGAGCGGATTCACGGGAACAGGTGGCTTTTGGGTGGGTTGGGGTTCTGGATGGTTTAAAGAGAGAGGAAGGGAAGGGGAAAAGGGCAGGAACGCGCTGCTGCTGCTGCAGCGTTTTCTAGAAGCAGCCCGATGCTGCTGGATGCATAAAAATCCTGCGGTACGGCCGCGCCGTGCCCTCGGCCGCCGTTTGTCGCAGTCTATTAGGAGAGACGCAATCCATCCTCGGGGTTTATGGTTATTTGCTTTAACCCCGTCCCTGCCTCTCCCCCCCTTTCCCTCATCCCGGCGCGTGGGGCTGGCGCAGCCCTTCGTCCCTTTGTCTGGGTTTCGGCGCCGGCCCCGCGCACACCCAGCCCAGGCGTGAAGCCCCCCAACCCTAAAGCCCTGAAGTGAGATTTTTATCCTCCCTAAACCCTCCCTAAAAGGTGGGGGTTTGTCCTCCGGTTCTCCCTGCAGGTGGAATTTTGGCGGCGGGTGAGATGAACCCCCTGCTCCGCGGGATCGACGTGGCCGTGCCACAGGCGGCCGCTCCGTCCTGCTCCATGAACCCACGGCCTGAATCGCCTGTGCTCTGCCTCACACCGTCCCAAAAAAGTTGCCCAACCCCCAATAGCACCTAATTCCCTGCTCCATCAGCCGGCAGTAAAGCGGGGATGTTGCCCAGCAGCCGGGTCTGCATTTCCATCGACTGCAGGCGCCGTGTCTCTCCAGCGCTTAAAACCCTGGATTATTAAAAAATAGCTGCCCCTCATCCCATCCCATCCCATCCCATCCCCCAGAAGCCTCGTTAATGGCTTTTCATTTTGAACCCCCTGTTCACACACCCCTTCCCCAGCTCCCAGCCCTCAGCAGCGATCGCGTTACGGCCCCGCAGTCCTCCCCCTCCCTTCCACCGCAGGACGGACCCGTAAAACACCAAATGCATTTATTCACCATTTTTCTAAATTGTTTCATTTCAGAGGTTCACAAACGAGGACCACCTGGCGGTTCATAAACACAAGCATGAGATGACATTGAAATTCGGCCCCGCTCGCACCGACTCCGTCATCATCGCAGGTATGTGCCCGGCCAGCGCCCAGCGCCGCGGTCGCGGGGCCTGACGGCAGAGATTGATGCCAGGGACCAGATGCACTGCAAAAAACGGCTCTGCCGCCCATAAAACCTCCTGTGATCTGCATTTAATCAGGGGAAAGGAAAGCCAGAGGCTTCCAAGTTTCTTTTTTTTTTCTTTTTTTTTTTTTTATGGTGGTATCAGGTTTTTGTGGGGTTTGGGGGTTTTTTTAATTTTTTTTTTTATTTTTTTTTTAGCTCTCGCCCTTTTTTATTAAGACTGGAGGATTTATGGCCAGAAGGTCTTTCACATTTCTTCATGTGCTTTGAGGACGATGAACCAAACCTGACAAAGCAGCTTCCCCTCTCAGCCCAGGTGTCAATTTTCCGGAGCTTTTAGGCTGCAGTTAATAAATTAAAGCCCCATCAGGTGCACTGGCTCTACCGAGAAGGCATTTTGCAGAGCCCCAGTGAGGAGCTCTGACAGCACATGGTCAAAGCAGCCTTTATAAAATTGGGGGAAAAAAGACCAAACCCCACAGATTGTTGTCTGGCAGCAGCTCCTGGCAGGTTCCAGAGCCCCTCCTGCCCCGTTCAGGGGCTGCTCAAAGCGTCGTGTGAGAGGTTTGTGTTGTTGCTGGGTGAAAAGGATGTTGCTGAAAGCAGGGAGAGGGAAAATGCTTCCTGAAGGCTTCAGAGTTCATAAGGGGAAACGAAGCTGCTGCAGCAGCCTGGCAGCCTTTTCCCAGTGTATCTCCAGCCCAAATCCAGTGTTGAAATGGGAATTCAGTTGGTTTCTGGAAGGCTTTGAATGAATTGTTGCCGGAAGGGTAGGATAGGATGGGAAGAGAGCTCACACAGCCTGTGCTGGAAGGGCAGGGAGCTGCTCCCAGGGGAGGGCTCTCCTAGAGGGAGAATTCATTCCAAATGGGATCAGGCTAATGGGAGCCGATGGCAAGGAATTGGGGCAGAAGCTGACAGAAACTCAAATTCCTAAAGGTCACCTTTGCTTTGGTTCAGCCCTTTCCAAACAGGGAGCACAGCGGGACGGTCGGTGCTGCTGGATCAGTTTAGGGGGCAGATTGGGCAGGTGGGGATGGAGGGGGCAGAAATGGGGCCTGGCCCCACCCCCAGCCAAAATCCCACATGACACCCCAAAATCCCACACATGACACCCCTCATCCTCACAGCTCCCAGAGCTGCTGGTTCCCCTCTCAGGTGAATACTGGAGGGATTAAACACTTCAGCTTTAGCACAAGGAACAAGGTCTGGCCCCCTCTTCCAGCTCCCCCAGGGCTGATGCTCAGGGGGTTGCTCTGGGCTAAGCAACAAAAAAAAATACCCTAAACCAATTTAACCATGGCCGGGGCAGGACCAGCTAAACCTTCCCAAAACTGATTTACCCATGGGCAGGGCAGGACCAGCTAAACCTTCCCCAAACCAATTTAGCCATGGCCAGGGCAGAACCAGTCTGTCTAACACAGGCTCTCCCTGCTGCCGGAGCTGCTGGAGAGGGTGTGAGGGCTATAAACCCTGCTGCCTTGGAGCAGTGAGATCCAGGCCGTTATTGCCTGACATTCCTTCTGTCCTGGGGGTTTTTTAAGCCACCATTTTGTCTCTGGGTTTTCTTGCTCCCTCCCTCTGTGCCGAGCCCAGGGCAGCAGCCGTGTGGCAGGAGCAGGACCCGGTGCGTGTCTGGCTGAGGCGCCGTGGCTGAGCTAAGGAGGGTCGTAAAGAATTGTTCTCTGGGCTGGTTACAGCTGGCAGCAGGAGAGTCATTTATATGGGAACTTGTGGGGTGAGACAGGAGCTGCTGCAATTCCTGAGGTACGGATTGGGGAAGGGCAGGACCAGAGAGGTTCCACGGCTTTGTTTGTACTCCGTAGAAACTGCTGGAGATCTGTGCCCTGAGCTGGCGTGTGCAGCTCAGGAGGACATTGCTAAACAGGGAATGGTCTGAAAAGAGCCCTGGGAGCTGATAAATCCCTGCAAAAACAACCTCCTGCCGAGAGCTTTAGTTGACAAAGTTCCTGGGTTTATGAATTGGGACCTGGGGGGAAGAGAAAGGTGCCCAAAGGGGGCCTTTGCTTTAGTGACAAACCCAGCGGGGAGGGTTTGGAGTCAGGCTGGAAATGAAGTGTGGCTCTGCAGCAGCAAGGCGAGGAATTGCTGGAGTCCCTTCCCAAAGGATACAGGAGGCTCCACCCTGCCCGGTGTGGAATCATGGGGCACGTCTTCCACAGACACTTCAGGTGCTGTGCTGGAACCGGGAGCACCAGGCAGCTGGTGTTTAATGCAGGTCAGGCCAGACTGTCCCAGGGATCCCCTTTGTGCATGAAAATCCTGGTGGTTTTCTGCCGGATGGATCCTTTGGGTGTGACGTGCGAGGCTCCAGGACTCCTGACCTGCTGGCACTCGGGAATGGGAGGCTGGCTGAAAACAGAGAGTTTTCCTTCTGCTTTTATGGCCTGGGTGATGGCCAGAGAGATCATGACTCAACGTGTTAATGTGGTGGAGAACAGCCCCGGAGGGATGGCTGTGGACAGTGGTGGTTGTGAGGACTCTGCCCAGGCCATGGAGCTGCTCCCATCAGCTGCTTTACCCTCTCACCACTCCATGTTTTTAAGATCTGCTGTTTCAGGGAGATCAAACCCCCCTGACTTTTCCCTCCTTGTCCAGCTGAGGACGAGTAAAACCTCGGCGTGGGAGGGGCAGGACACGACCCACAGCCCGGAATTCACAGAAATCCCTGCAGTCCCCCTTGCTCCAATGATTATTTCTTTAAACACCAGAGAAACAAAACCGAGAAATGATTGTCCCGTTCCGAATTGTCACTTGCTTTCAGAAGGTGACACACACCTCAGTGGCAGAGCACCCAGACTTCCACAAAACAGAGGCCACGTTCCCCAGGGCTCCCCAGGGAAGGACCCAGGTGGGTGAAATGCATTTTCTGGTCTCTCTTTGACCCAATTCTTGGTGTTCTAACCCAAACCAGATCAGACTCCGACCCCAACTCGGTTCCTGAAGAACTGTGAGGAGGTGGGACTCTTCAATGAGCTGGCGAGTTCCTTCGAGCACGAGTTCAAGAAAGCTGCTGAGGATGATGAGAAAAAGGCAAGAGACGAAGGCCACGGTGCCATAAAACTGTGCTGGGAGCAAACTGGAGGGGAGGGCCGCGGGGGACTGGGGGGGCAGGGGCTGCTCTGATGAAAGGCACATGCCCTCGGGTAGCTGAGTTGCTCTCAGGTTTAATTTGCTGCCATGTAGGGGGCTTTATTTTTGTAACTCGGATGACTTTGGCTGGTTATCCTGCGATCCGAGCCCTGTGGAGAAGGGATTTAATAGTTTATTATTCCTTTGGCTTTTCACTTCAAAAAAAGAAAGAAGAAAAAAAAAAGGGGGGGGTAGTACCCAAAATGCCTCACACTTTGGGAAGGAGCTGCAGGGAAGGACAGGAGGAGATCTCAGCAAAATCTCATTCAGAGCCTCCTTGGGGGTCAAGATCCGAAGTGATGGTGCCTCTGAGGTGCAGTCACAGGGAAGGGACCAGGCCTGGCCGGTGCCTTTGGCATTTCCAGGGTGTCTGGTATGTGGAAACAGAGAGAGAGGGGCTCTGTGGAGGAGGGAAGCTTTTCCTAACAAAGAGCTCCCTCTGCAAAGCGCCATCGATCCAGGCTGCCCCTGCAGCCTCGGGAGCGCGAGGGTCTGAAGGACAACGGGATCTCATCAGAAAGCAGCTAATTAAGGACATTTTCCCCCCTCCCCTCCTCCCGTTGCCGGATTCGAGGAGCAGCAGATGCGTGCTGGGCTCTCAGCCTGGCACATACATTTACTAAATTGATGTATGTCCGTACATACGCTCGCAGTCAGCGGCGCTGCTCGGAAATAAACTGCGGGAGCGGAGCCGCGTAAATCTTCCCGAGATGGGGAACGGAGGAATTCAGAATTAAAACTGAAACCTGGCTTCCACCCGCTCCCCCAATAACAGGCTCTTTAAACCGAAATTGATCTCTCTCATTGGTATGCGGCGGGGCTGCTCCCCGCTCCCAGCTCCTGCCCTTTGTTCTGGCAGCGCCGGGAGAAGGAGCCGCCGCTGGGGTTTCACATGGAAATGCCGAAGCAGCCGGGTCTGGGCAGGGAGACCACCCAGCTCCTGGGCTCTGCAGCCTCCCAGCCGCCTCTCCGGCCCAGGGCTGCTCTCCTGGGTTTTACTTTAGGATGACTGCAGTCTAAATATTCCTGTGGCAGCCGTGGAGGGGGCTCGTGAAGCTTGGGGTGGTGTCGGGCATTACAGGAGGCATCATCCCTTCAAAACCCCCCTGCCCAGGCAGGTCCCGTGCCCAGCTGCCTGGTCACTGCCCGGACCTGGCCGGAGCTGTGGTTCTGAGGTGCTTCCAGCATCCAGTTGTGTTTGTCCTCCAGTTCCAAGGGTGGTCTCACACCAGCACGTTAATTAAAAACACAGGCACAGCAGGAGCTTCCCTGGAGGCACTTTAAGTGGTTTGAAACTTCCCTGCATGTTAATCCCTGCTCCTTTGTGATTCCCAGAGCAACATCTCTGCATGAAGAGGGCAGGTAAATGGTTACTGCACCTACCGCAAGCAAAGCCCCCAGGAAGTCTGGGAAGGGCAGAGGGGCTGGAGCCTCATCCTGCTCTAAAACACCCCCAAGCAGAGGGGCTGGAGCCTCATCCTGCTCTAAAACACCCCCAAGCAGAGGGGCTGGAGCCTCACCCCACTCTCAACCATCCCTAGGTGCCCAGATTTACCTTTTTGCTGCAGTTTTCCCTCCCCTGAGAGGACTCACAGCGCAGCAGGAGGGGGTTTAGGGGAGATGCCAGGATGGACTTTCAGCCAGCAAAGGGGAGCGTGGGGATGGATGGTGAAGGGAGGGAGAACAGGGTGGACAAACAGCTGTCAGGGCTGATTTAGGGACAGTTTCTCCTGCCTGGCCAGGAGGAGGGACCGGGTGATTTGGTGCCGCATCCTGCCATCCGTGTCTCGCTCCTCGGCCTCTCCCTGCACCATCTTCTCCCGGCTCTTCTCTCCCTCCACTTCTTGGAAGGGGACAGGTTTAGCTCAGTTTAGCTGTCTCCCCACCTTGTTGTCACCCTGCAGCCCCAGCAAGTCGTTAACTGGTTCAACTGGGGCACGTGGCGCTGCTGGATCCCAGGGTGGTGGCAAGTCGCCAGGTTCAGGCATATGGTTGGGTTTTATTTTAATGGGGCGCTCATAGATATTTAATAACTTGCATGGCTCTTTGTTTGCTTTTGATAATCGGGTAATAAAATAATTCAGGCTGATTTATACAATGCTTTACAGCTCTTCTGTGAATGAAAGTGCCTCCTGTAACTCGCAGGCATTTGGCTTTGGTACCTGTCCTCCTTAGCAGAGCCCTTTTATTAAAAAAAGAAAAAATATAAAAATAAGCCATGGAAAACTCGTGTGTGTTACTGAGAACCCACAAACTGGTGCCATCTGGGGCTGACTGTCGTTCCTGGGCCTCTGTCTCTGTTTGGCCGGGGCCGGCGCGGCACCGCTCTCCCGCCTCGGGCTCCCAGATGCTGCTCCACTACAAATAAATAATAATAATTTGGCAAGAGCTCGGAGCTGGAGCTCTTCCTCTGGGAGCAGCCGAACGTTTCGCAAACAATATGAGCTAATTGTCCTTTCAATCCGTGGCTGCTTTTCCCGCAGAGCGCCGGAGCCCTGGACATGTCCCTGCCCTCCACCCCCGAGATCAAGATCAAGGAGGAGGAGCCGGTGGAGGTGGACTCGTCCCCCCCAGACAGCCCCGTGTCCCACCCACGGTCACCCCAGCACAAGGAGAAGGTGAGGCTCCCCAGCACGAGGTGGTGGTGCCCCTTTTCCAGGTGGGAAGCTGTTTCTCCCCATGGCTGCCCAGGCCTGATTTGTGCTCTTTGAGGCCTGATTTCCCTCCGTTTGAGACAGAAATGGTTCACTAAAATGCACAGTTGCTGCCCTGGAGGCTCCCGGTGGGTTTGGCTGATGCACAAAGCCTTGTTCTTCCCTGTGTCCTGGGGGGTGGGGATTTGGAGCAGGTTGGTCCAGGTGACACTTTTACCACCTGAATAAGGTGGGGATTCGGAGAGGGGGATTATCTAGAGTGTAAATTCCTGTGCCCCACTCCCTGCACTGACACCAGATAGGTGTCTTTGGGAGAGGTGCTCCCCTCCATCCCCGGGATTCTATGACAGAAGTGCCTGAATTTTCCCTCAAGAGGAAGAGTCAGCCCTGTGGTAATTAACTGGTAATTAACAACGGGTCCCCTGTTTTCTGTTTTCCCTTCCAGGAGATCCCCTCCAAGCCTGTCATCCTCTCCACGCCCACTCCCACCATCGTGCGCCCCGGCTCGCTGCCCCTGCACCTGGGCTACGACCCCCTGCACCCCACATTGCCATCCCCCACCTCCGTCATCACCCAGGCCCCCCCCTCCAACAGACAACTGGGGTGAGTACGGAGCAGGGGCAGGAATTACCCCCTGGATGAGTTCCCAGAGTGCCAGACCCACGGAGGTGCCGCCGGCCCCGCTGCAGCTGCGTGGGCATAAAGGGCCTCGCTGGGCACTGCCTGCAGCAGCAGGATGGGATGGGAGTGCAGGAAACGGGAACTAATTGTGCTGGAGTAACGAGACGAGGCAAAACTCACTGTGGGGAGAGATGAAAACACTCCCTGAACACGAACACGCCGACACGGTGCCGGCTGTCGGCACCGGGCGCGGGCAGAGCCGGCGCTGCGGAATTGTCTGAGCTGTAACGGCTCAGGGATTTTCCCAGACAGCTGTTGCCTCTCGAGTGTCACCTCTTGTGCCCAGCCAACCCTGCCTTGGGGGGGCTGTTTGCTTCGGCACAGCCAACGACCTGCTTCTGTTTGCCCTGGAACAACCAGGATGGAGGCTCCGGCTCCTCCGGCCCTGCACGTAAAGGAAGGAGCCTGAGGATGGAGGGAGGACATTGCTGAGCCCCTGGGAGATGCATGTTTAGCCCCCTGTCTGTTTGGTGTCAGGATACTCCTGCTCTGTGGCCCTGGATGCTCCTGCTTCTCCTCTCTGGTCACCCCTGGTCAGGGCTGGCTCCCTGTGTTAACCAGCCCACTCTGTATTTTTGGGGCTGTCACTTCATGGTTTTATGTGTGTTTGCCTTTGACCCTCTGGCACCATCAATCCAGACGGCCTGGTGGAAAGTTTTAAATGCTGTCTTGAGGCATGAAGGGGTTAAGTGGTTGTCCTGGGGGTAGCTACAGGACACTGTAAGTCCCTCTGCAGGCCAGGCAGAGGCTCTGGGGCTGTTTGGAGCTGTGTCCAGTAGGTTAGGCTTTAGTATGATTTGCTGTGCTCTTTGCAGCCCAGATCCCACCTGGAGACAGAGAGGTGGGGCTGCAGTGGTAACAAGGGTCCCTTCATTAGGGCCACTGCCAAGGTGGTGGGGCTGGTGTCAGTGTGACAGAGATGGAGGGGAGGCTGTGACCTCCCTGTAACTCGCCTGGTTGGGCTGGGATTTCCAAAGCAGCCTGGAGGATTTGGGACGCCCAATAGAAATGACTGAGAGTCGAGCGTTCGCGTTCCCAAGGCAGCCTTAAAAATTCCAGCCTGAGTTATTGGCAGGATGAACTTCCCCCTCTGACCCACGTCCCCTGCTCCTCCCACCGTCCCCTGCTCCTCCCACCGTGCCAGCACAGCCTCCTCCCAGGATCCCAGGCAGCCCGGCCTCCTCCAGTCCCTTCCCCGGGCTTGGCAGAGGAGGCAGCAGCAGATTTATTTTACTCTCCCTCCTGCAAGGCCGGGCTCCCAGCTCGGCTCTGCCTCCACTTGGTTCCCCACAGCACTGACATGGCTGGAGGAGAAGGAGAAGGAGGAGCAGGAGATCAGCCCCCGGGGCAGGGGTGGTTTCCTTCCTCTCCCCATCATCTGGAGCAGCTCCAGCTCTTCCTCTGCTCTCGTGGAAAGGCTGAGTCCGAACAGTTGGAGCTGGAGCACAGTGGGGTTTGTGGTGGGATGGAGGCAGGGGGAACGTCCCTGCTCGGGATGTATCCCTGGGCAGGGTGTATCCCTGCCTCTCACTGCAGAAGGATCTACAATAGAAATAGTTCCTGGTATTTTTAATTGGTCACAATTAGGCTCCAGCACAATCTCCTCCTCCCCAGCCTGCAGCAAGCAGGGATGTCCCATCTCCCGATTCCCATCTCCCCGTGTAAGCACAAGCCAGCCCAGCATCCACCCTGTATTTAGGGGGTTTTCTCTGGAGTCAGAAGTGCTTGTTAATGGGAAGCTGAATCCTTACAAAACCCTCTGGTGGGAGCTCAGCAGTGGACAGACCAGGAGGTTCCCTGTAGGCCAGAGCAGCTGCCTGGGCAGTGCCAGGCTCAGCCCAGGAGGAGCAGTTCCAGCAGTTCCAGCAGCCCTTGGATGTGTTTTTCTCTCCATTCAGGTGGCCATCGTGGTTCAGGGCTCTGGCAACCACAGAGTTTTGGGCAGCTGGGGTATGCCCAGGGCACATCCATGTGTCCCTGACAGCCCTGAGCAGGCCGTGTGACACTGCCATGAGCATGCAGGGCCATGGGGCATCACTGCCACCCTGGTCACCTCAGTGTGACACTGCCATGAGTGTGCAGGGCCATGGGGCATCATTGCCAGCCTGGTCACCTCAGTGTGACACCAGCACATCTCCTGCCCTGCCACGAGCGTGCAGGAGGCCGAGTTATCCTCACACTTCCCCCCAGCTGAGCTCTGCACCCTCCCCTTCAGAACAAACCACTCAGAAATGGCAAAATGAGCCCAAATCCACCAACTGGATTCGCTCGCGCTGCTGCCCCTGAGCTTCCCGGGGCCCCCTGGTCGTCATAAACCTGGAATAATCTGTGAGAACTCCGGTTCTTGTTTCTGCAGGTCTCCCACAGGTTCCCTCCCACTCGTCGTGCAGCTTGCGAACGGCCAGACCGTGCCCGTGCTCCCCGGCCCCCCCGTCCAGATGCCTTCTGTCATATCGGTGAGAGAAGCTTCCAGCACAGCCCCGTGTGGAGGAGGGGACGGGCCTTTCCCCTGCCAAACACACACAGACACTTCCATTTCATAAACATTAAAATCCCTCTCCCCCTCTGTGCGAGATAAGACCGGAGGAGGAGGAGGAAGAGGAGGAGGGAGCAACTCTGGCAGGGCAGCAATAACGTGTGGATCACACTAGAGGGCAATAAGTTTGGGGAAAAAAGCAAATCCGTGCCCGGACAGATGGCTCACGCCATCGATCTGGGGCTGGGAGCTGCAGGATCCCTGATTAGCTGCTTCCATTTGGAACAGTGTGCCTGCACTGAAACCACCGGAGCTTGCAGGGAACATGTTGTTGTGTGCTGGCCAGGGGAACGGCCAGACCAGCCTCGGCTTGGGCTTCTGCACACAGAGAGTTTTCTGTGGGGCAGAGTCACTGCAGATCTGCCTGGTGGGGGTTGAGTGTGTCCTCCGAGCTCTCCAGCTCCTGATCCCCAGCCCTGGGAATCCTGTCTGTCCTGCTGGGCACGTCCTTGGGGCTTTGAGTGCACAAGGGCTAAAACTGTCCGCCTCAGGTGCGCCTCTAGTCCTGACCTGTGGGCATGGGAACATCCTCACCCCTTCCCTCCCGGTTTGCAGTGCTTTGCCACCCATGGGGCTTAAAAACGTGTCCAAATTCTGGTTTTCTCTCCCTTTGCTGAGGGAGAAAGCTCAGGAGGGGACGCTGTGACCTCCCCTTTTGTGGCTGCTGTGGCAGCTTTGCAATAGAACCAGGGGGGATCCAGGACCCTCCCTCTCATCCATGGCATGTACTGGTGGGGGAGAGCCCACTGACAGGGAAGGGAAGGGAAGGAGCTGCCCCCCTCCCTGCGCTCCATGCTGGGCTGGTTTGTTTGGGTGATTCTGGAACAGCCTCCGTGGCCACCAACGTGGCTGGTGGCCCTCAGTGACAGCAGGAATAACGGATGGCCGCAGTTAAATGTTCGTCAGGATTTATGGATGTGCTTGGTCAGGGAGTTACTGCAGAGCTGCTCCACGGAGCCAAAGCACCTCCAGCTTCCCAACCCACGTGTCCCTCCCTCTCCCACAGCTGGCTCGGCCGATGTCCATGGTGCCGAACATTCCCGGTATTCCTGGGCCTCCCATCAACAGCAGTGGGTCCATTTCCCCGTCAGGACTCCCAGTGCACTCTGAAGCCAAAATGGTGAGTGTTGGGGAGGGGGTCACAGTCACGGTGTTGTCCTTGTCCCTCAGCCTTCACCACCACCTCCACAAGCAACTCCAGGCTGGAGGCTTTTCCCCCACAGCCTTCATGAAGATTCCTCTGGAATCCTGTGTAGCCATCAGAGCAATTCCTGCTCCCAGCACAGTTGTTGGATGTGCCACCAGGAACATTGGAGCACTCGGTGCTCAGAGCTGGCAGCACAGGAGGCTGTGTCAGGACAAACCCTGTCCCCAGCCTGGGGGCAGCTGATGGTAAAGCTGGAGCTCTGGTTCCAGGATGGCAGATGGGATGGAGGTGGGATTGAGGAAGGCAGAGCCACGGGAGGAGAGGTTTGGGCTGTAATTCAGGAGATCCTGGTCATGGTTCTCATGTCAAACCCATTAACTAAGACTTTACAAGAGGAACTTTCCTCTCGTGGCTCCTCACGGCTCAGGCTGGGTGTGCACAGGGGGGAAGCAAAGCTGATGGATGTGGCACAGGGGAAGCAAAGCTGATAGATGTGGCACTTGGGGACATGGCTCAGCAGTGCCAGGACTCAAATGATCTCAGAGGGCTTTTCCAGCCTCAACGATTCCATGATTCTCTGAAGCTCCCATTTTTTGGGCTGGGCAGGTGTTTGCACACCCACCTCTCCCAGCAGTGCTGCTCACGGCTGCCAGCATATTGTCCTCACTCCTGTTTTAGAGTCTGCAGGACTCAGGGGCAGATCAGAGCCTCAGGTGGGGAGAGAGATCATAAACTGAGGCACAAAACAGCCATGCTGGCCTGGCTGCCCAGAGAAAGGACTTGCAAACCACGTGTGGGTCCTTCTCCATCCCCTAGGACCCCTCTGTGGGTGCTCAGGAACAGTTGGGCTCTGCAGCCTGTTCAGTCCCTGGGCTTTCCATGGAGCCTGCCAGCTGGGGAGGGGTTTGGTGCCAGTGGCAGTAGCAATTTTGGGATGTGACACCTGTCTGTTGGGTTGGACACTGCTCTCTCTTCGGGCAGGCCAGATGGTGATGGCTTTAGCTTGGACTTGAGTCAGCCGCAGCCTCTGAAGAGCCTGTTCCAGGCAGAGTGGCCCCTTGGGTGACAGGAGCTGCTCAGAGCCTTGGCAGCACGGAGAGCAGGCCCCCTGATGTCCCTTGTCCTCCTTCCACAGAGGCTGAAGGCCAGCCTGACGGCCTCCTCCTCGCTGAACGGCAGCAACCTGGTGGTGGGCTCAGCCAGCACGATGGTGACGGCGCGTCCGGAGCAGAGCCAGATCCTTGTCCAGCACCCCGACGCCCCTTCCCCGGCTCAGCCACAGGTCTGCTGCTGCTGCTGCCCCACAACACGGGGCTGGAGGTGCTGGGGGGTTCCTGGGCTTGGGGAAAGAGGAGAAAAACCGCAACTTCCTCCCTTGCAGAATGGGTTAAAGCCCCGTTTTTCCAATGCCGCTCACAGCCCACCAGGCAGAAGCTCCAGCACCGCTTTCATTTGCCTGACGAGGTCTGGAGTTTGGAAAGAATATTTCCCTCTCTTTTCCCTGCTCAATTACTGAGGTTAAACGCTCCCCTCTCAGGCAATCAGCTCCGCTGGCTCCTGCCAGCCAGCCAAATGCCAACCTTCCATCAGGATCACCACCTGCTCCGTCACTTGGATGGGCTTCCAGAAGTTTTAATATCCATATGCTACCCGACAGCGAGTGCTGGAGTGTGGCTGCACTCCCCGGGTGTAATTGCCCCTTGCAGTCGGGGCTGCTGCACCATCAGCCCTCGCTGGCTTTTCCTTTGTTCTCCCAAAATAAAGCCGGGGAACGCGCGGCTTTACAAAATCCTTTGGTACCACTTACCTCCAAGAGCTTGTTTAGCTGAAGATACTGGGGGAAAGTTCATCCAAATTAACTTTTTAAGCAGATTGCCCACTCAGAAACTGCCATTTGCTCCTTGACACTTCCTGACCCCAAACAAGAGATTGGCACCTTGGCGGGTGCGGCAGCAGGATCGAGCGGGACCGAGCTCTCCCAGCCAAGCTGTGGTGACACCGCCGTGTCCTGCCTGCCCCGGAGCTGCTGTTCAGTGTCTCCCACCTGCCCCATCCCCAGGTGTCTCCTGCCCAGCCCACCCCCAGCACGGGCGGGCGCCGCAAGCGCACGGTGGACGAGGATCCGGACGAGCGCCGGCAGCGGTTCCTGGAGCGGAACCGGGCGGCCGCCTCCCGCTGCCGGCAGAAACGCAAGCTCTGGGTGTCCTCCCTGGAGAAGAAAGCCGAGGAACTCACCACCCAGAACATCCAGCTGAGCGTGAGTATGTAACCGGGGCTGAGAGCAGCCCTTGGCCGGCGTTGGGAACGTCGCTCCCGAGGGAACGTCGCTCCAGAGGGAACGTCGCTCCCAAGGGAACGTCGCTCCAGAGGGAACGTCGCTCCCAAGGAAACGTCGCTCCAGAGGGAACGTCCGCCCCGTGCCGCAGAGCCCACGTGCGCTTGGGTGCTGCTCTCTCTCTCTGGAGCAGGATTGCTGCCTCCCTGCCCAGATTTCTCTCCTGGCTTTCCATCCTGATGGGTTGAAAAGCAGCCCTTGGGGGAAGAGAACCTCAGGGCTCATTTTTTTCTCCCCGTTGCCACTGGAAAGGCTCTGCCCTCTGGCTGCCAACCTTGGAGGCAGCACATGGTGCCTCGGGAAGCAGCTGTCTTTCCCAGAGTGGAATTTCCCTGAGTGAGGGAGAGCTCTGCCAGCTCCATTCCCTGAACACTGGACACGGCAGAGGGGAGCAGGGAGGCTCTGCAGACTGATTTTTCTCTGGAGAACTGGGTTTCCCTGGCTCTTGGCAGCACCCTGGCGTGCCAAGCAGAGATGCAGCACACCTGAAAATACAGATTTCACTCCCAGTGCCACAAGCCCTGTTAGTGCTCTCAGCACTGGCTGAGGGTGAGGTGAGGACTGAGCTTGGCTCCATTCTGGGCCGGTGACTCGGGCACTGGGATCTGTACTGGAGCTCTGACCGTTGTATTTTTATTCTTTTCCCAAGACAATTATAGAAACTATTTCCTTGGGCAGTGGAATAATCTGCTGTACAGGTTTGTGGGGAGCAGACCTGGCTCACAGGAGCTCACAGAGGTACTGAGAGCGTGGAGAAGCTGCAATGTCCCCCCACGGCCTGGCCTGAGCTGGGCTGGTTGTACACTCCCACGTGTCCCACCAGAGCCAGCAGCACTCCAGATTGTCCCTCAGGCAGGTGGCATTGGCAGGAGGGCTCAGGAAAAGCTCTGCCCAGGGTTAGGTGACTGTAGCAAGGGCTCTGCAGCCGGTGGCAGGGAAGCACTGCAGCCCATGTCTTAAATTCCTCAAATCCAAGAACTTTGCTGGGTGTTCTTGGGCTGGAGGTGTCTCAGATTAGTTTGCAGGGTACACCCATGAACATCCTGGTGCTGCTGGGGCTGCAGTGAGTGATGCCCTTGTGTGTTTGTCCCCTTCAGAATGAAGTGACGCTGCTGAGGAACGAGGTGGCTCAGCTGAAGCAGCTGCTGCTGGCCCACAAGGACTGTCCTGTCACGGCGCTGCAGAAGAAGACACAGGGCTACCTGGGTGAGTGATGGGCTTCTGCTGGTCCCTGTAACCTTTGAGTGGGTCTGAGCAGGTCAGGATTATGAGCTGTAAAGGAAGGGAGGGAGTTCTCCTCTCGGTCTGTGCCCCATCAGCTTCCAGTCACTGCAGTGAGAGGGCAGAGCTGTGTCACAGAAACACAGAATGGAGCACACTGCACATGGCATGGAGAGTATAGAACACCCTGGGTTGGGAGGGGCCCATGGGGCTCATCCAGTCCAACTCCTGGCTCTGCACAGGACACCCCAAGAATCCCACATGTACCTGAGGGCATCTTCTGCTGGTGCAGCCCCCATGCTGAGGAGGAGCCCCCGAACTGGCACTTGAACTGGTGCACGAGATCTTTTGAGGGAAGGAGGTGTGTGCCTCCCTCTGCCTCTCCAGTGTGGGATGCTGGACAGAGATCCACGTGTCTGCTTCTCCCTGGAGTCTCTCCCTGCTCCTGGCAACATGCCAAGCACTTGATATTCTCTTTGAAGTTAAAAACTCTTGCTGCTCCAAAGCAAAGGCAGAGTCAGGAAAGGCCAGACTCTATAAATGACATCATAGGGCTCCATAGCTCATTCTCTGCAATTCCCATCAAACTGGCTCGGTTTGGAAGCAAAAAAGCCTCCTTTTTTATCTTCTTTTCTTTCTTTCTTTCTTTTCTTTTTTTTTAAATGCTGCCTATTTCATTATAATCAGCCCAGGAGCTAAACACGACGATCCTGGGTCCTTCTGCCCTGCCTGCAGTACCAGTTCCAGGCTGTGGTGCTGTGAGGCTTTGGGAGGACACTGGAGTCCTCTAGTGTTGCCTGGAATAATGGGAGGAGAGGCAGGGATGGATGAGAGGAGAGAAGGGAAGGGGGAACAGAAAAAACCAAAGAAGCAAAAACAAATAAATTAGAAAAGCGGATGTCCTTGGGGGTTGACCCTTGATCCCCTCTCTGGGAATGTTGTCCTGGAAGGGTCTGGCCCAGCCCATTTGTTGTCACTCACTGCAGTGACTCAGGGCCTGAGTGATGTGGTCGTGGCTGTCCCCGTGTCCCAGCCCTGCAGAACCCAGGCAGGAGACCTCATTCCCCCCCCACCCCGTTAAATTCCAAAGTTTACAATTCCTATTACTATTCCTCACAAGTCTGCCTACTGCAATAACAGGAATTCATGACACATCTGAATACTAAAAATGAGATTCTCCCCCTCCCCTGTGCCCCCCTCCCCTCTGCCCTTTTTATTGCTGAGATTTGTGGCTGGTCCTGTAACAAAGCCCCAGATTCCCTGATGGAATTGCAGCTGCCTCCTGTACACTTGGGTGGTTTATTTTTAATATCTTGTAAATCTCCTGATTTTTGGGATACCAGATGATTACATTGCTCTGCTCAACCCTCTCCAAGCCTGTTCTCCAACCTGCTGTGCTACCATGGTTTTCACCCAGGCCGAGGTTTCCCGAGGGAAGGTAGAAGCCATCTGGGAAAGGGGAACGATGTCCAAGCACCTGATGGAAAACTGAGCCCCAGAGTCCATTTTCTGATGCCCAGTGAGGTTATAAACCCCTTCCCTGATTTTTGCCCCTCAGTGTCAAGGGTTTTACTGTCTTGGTGTGGAAGAAGTATCCCAGTTCCTGCCTTAATTTGGCTTTTTCAAAGGAAAGTGACCCCATCCCACCTATAATTCATCTGCCCAAGTGCTCAGGAGGGAATTTCCTCCTGGCATCTGTGGATAATGAGTGTGTACCCCAAAGAGAGCTCTGACTGCCCTCGCCACGGCGTTTGATAGCTCACAAATTATCCTCTGGGTGAGGAGCTCTGGGGGCTCTTTGGGGGAGAGAATCCAAAGTTCTGGAAGCTGAACTGAGCAGGGAAGAAGGGCTCTGTCCCCTCAGTCACGTTGCTTCAAAGCTACCAAAAGAAATGGAGCAAACAAAGGGACTCTGGTTGATTTTAATGTCCTGGAGAACAATAAAGAGCAAACCAGGTAATTTATATCAAAAATGCCCCGAAGAGCCCAGCCCTTGGCTCTGCCAAAGGGGTTGTGTTTCACCTCCTCCCGTGCCCACCCAACCAGTCTCGGGGCTCAGTGGCCTGGAGGAGAGGAGGTGGTGTAGGGGGGAAGTTAATTCCTTGTAACGAGGAAACACATTGATTAGGGTGAAGGTTATGCCAGTGCCACCCTCCTCGAGGCCCAGCCTGCACTTTGTGGCTTCCTGGCTGGAATTCAGGAGGATTCCATGGTGCTTCTCCAAGGGACTGGGGCCAGCAGGACCCGGGCAGGGTTGTTAGATCCCAACTCAAAGAGGTTTCATTTCCAGTCCTTGAATCAGTTTTTGTTTCCAGTGCTTGGCAGCTTTTGCCAAACAGCTGCTTGGGGTGGGCTGGGGCCTCGAGGGGAGTGCCTGGCCTGGTGGGGGGAGCTGGGATTCCACAGCAATCATCCTCTCTCTGCTCCAGGCTGGAAAGGTGAGCGTTCAACCCACACCTCCCTCCCCCTCGCCGTGCCACCACCCCCACAGCCTCTCTCTAACCTTGTTCTCTTCTTCCCCTCCCCTCCTTCCCTGTCGGAGCAGAGAGCCCGAAGGAGAGCTCGGAGCCCACGGGCTCCCCCGCGCCCGTCATCCAGCACAGCTCCGCGTCGGCCGCCCCGAACGGGCTCAGCGTGCGCTCGGCGGCCGAGGCCGTGGCCACCTCGGTGCTGACGCAGATGGCCGGGCAAAGGACAGAGCTGGGCCTGCCCTCCCACGTCATCATGGCCCCACAGTCCCAGTCTGCCGGCAGATGATGGCCCGGAGCTGAGCACAGACTGACCACGGCCCTGGTCCTGCCCAGGGTGGGCCCATGAGGATTTTCGTTTCTTTTTTTGGGGGTTTTTTGTTTTGTTGGTTTTTTTTTTTTTTGAGTTAAGGGCAGCTCTGGCGCTTTCCCACTGCACAGCCTGTACAGTGCCCTCAGTCCCTCAACTGGCACTCAGCAGAGGCCCCCCAGCTCCCAGAGCCCCCTCTGAGGAGCCCCTGGAAAGGTGGGCTGGCAGGGATCCGTCACGGTAACACTAAACCTCCGTGCCTGGGGATCCCCTCGGCACAGTCCCTGCTCCAAGCCCCCTCTCCCTGCCCCCTGCCCTCAGCAGAGGGGCTCAGGGGGGCTCTGACACTCAGTGCTGCTCCCAGGCGTCTGCTCGTCCCTGCTCCCGCTCCCTGAAACGTTGCACCTTGGCGCAGGAGCCTCCTGGAGCTCTGAGCTTGTGGGGATTGAGGTCGACCTCCTCACTCCCGAATTCCAGTGGTGGATCTTGGACATGACGGGAGTGTGACCACTGTAAAATTGGCTGGAGAAGGGGACACGTGTTCCTGGTCACCGGTGCCGTGCCGGGAGCTGCGGGTGCTCAGGTGCTGCTCCCACACCGGGTGCTGGGAAAGGTACGGCCTGTCCAGGCAACCACGGGGCCACTCCCATCTTCCCAATGGCAAACCAGTGCTGGTGGGCATCCACAGGGACCGGGCACTCTGGGATTCAGGGAAGGACCCAGCAGGCAGCGACGTGTGAGTCCCCAAATCCGGCATCCCGCACACCTGAGCGAACCCATCCCTCCGTTCCCAGGGATCATCTCCCACACACGTGACCTCGATGACCTCAATAATGGTGGCCTTAAATTGTGGATTAGTTGCCTGTTCCGAGGGGAGGGAGCACGGGATGGTGTCTCTGCCCGGTCTTTTGTCTCTTCCTCACGATGATGTTCTGCTCGTGGTGACGGAGCATCTGTTGCTTCCCAGCCAGAGCAAACAAAGGATTCATGGAGCTTCCAGTTCATAGGGCAGGTTAAGAACCCACCCTCCATGTTGGGAGACTCTTGGAATTGGGTCTGTTTTCCTGCCAGGTGGGCCTTGGGCACGTGTGTGTCCGTGTGTGTCCTTCTGTGCTTCCCGAGGTGCCGATTGGAGCCGGTATTTTGGAAATGGGAAGGGGTTTCACATGTGTTCAGGCTCTTGGAAGGAATCTTGTCATGGTCCATGGAGCTGCATCAGCCCTTGGTCTTCCTCCCCCTCCCAGGTTCCTCCTCAGCCAAGCCCTCCTCCCCCTCAGGTCGCACTTCGCCACTTTGGAGCCAAGTTGGTTTGTCCAAGTGATTTTTGTTTGGCTTCCCCAGACTTGGAAGGTTTCCAGGGACAGCAAAACCCAAAGCAAAGGCTGAGCAGGAAACTTGGGATCTCATCACGGACAGGGGAGTCCAGTGGTCTCCCTGTCTTCTCCCCCTCCCTCTTTCCCAGGTCTTCCTCACCTCTGCGGCCGCACCGGCCACTTGTGGCCTGGGTTTGGTTTGTGTTGCTGCTCCTGCACTCCCCCTCTGTTCTCGTGCTCATCCCAACTCCTGTCTGTGATTGGGGTCACATCCAGCCTCTGATTTGGATCCCACACAGTGCCCCAGACCCGCCTTTCCCTCCTGTAAAGCTGTTCCTGCACAGTCCCTGGGTTCACAGATGTTTCCAGCATTCCCAGTCCCAACCCAGGACGTGACCAGGCCGTAGTGGATCCAGGGTTGGACTTGATGGTCTCAGAGGTCTCTTCCAACCCAGCTGATTCTATGATTCTATGATTCTAAGGGTTTTGGGCTGAGTGAGGCACAGCAGGGGGTCAGGCCTGTTTTGGGGGGATCAGGATCTAAGGCCAAGGGTTTGCAGCAGGTGCAGGTCTCATCCCATGGCGTGGAGGGAGTGGTGGTGTCTGGCAGCTCCTCCTGGGCCATCCCAGCACTCAGCTCTGCAGGAAAACCTGTCTCTCCAGGAAAAGTCTCAGGGGAAGAAAGGAAGGAATTGAGCTCTGGGCTGGTCCCACCGCTGGTTCCCTGTTTGCTGCGGGGTCTGGGGGGAAGGAGAGACGAAGGCCAGTGGGGGCTTTGCTGGCAGGATCAGGAGTGAGCAAAGGGTGGAGAGGTGGAAAATCTGGGACAGTGTTTGGATCAAAGGCAGCAGCTTCCCCAGCTCTTTGTTTTACCCTCGGAGAGTAAAAGTGGCTGGATTCCGTGTGATGGGAGAGCCAAGCCTGCAGCCCACAAAGGGCTTTTCCTGCCTCACCACTCCAGGGAATCCTTGTGGCCCCACTGGGATGGGGGTGCAGGAGCAGCTTTTCTCCCTCTCCCTCCATGCCCCGATGCCGTCGGTGCCGCCCCATTCCCACATCTCCCATTGCCAGCGCTTTAGTGCCTTGAAAATTCTGCAAATCCAGGAAAAGGCGGTTGGAAAGCTCCAAACCTGGGCAGGGACAAGCAGGGAACAAGCATTTGGCCATACTTGGACTTATTATTGCTTCAGTCACAGGGTTGGAGCTCCCTGTCCCCATTTCAGGTGTGTTTTACCTCAAAGGCTGCCCTGGAAGCAGATCCCAGAGCGGGCTCAGGTCCCGTTTCTCGTGCTGGGATGGAGTTGGATGGTGCAAAGCAGGAATCCACAGGGATCCAGCCTCAGGAGGATCCTCTGCTCCCATCCAGGTGATGGGTGATGTCCCAGGAGTCACTTTGGGGCATAGGGGTGATGCTCGTCCCTCGCTGGGGTCTCATCAGAGCCACCCAAAAGCTGGGAAGGGGCCGAAGGTCCCCTCTGAAGGAGGTGGGGGGTTCAAGGGATGACTCTTCCAGCCCCTCTGGCTGATGGAGCAGCCACGTGTGGATCCATCGGGCTGCCTGGGTGAGGAGTTCTGGGATCAGGGTGGTCTCTGCTCCCAGGGAACCTTTGGGTTCCAGAGAGTGGAATTTTCTCCCAAAACGGCTGAGAAGAGCTGGTTAGTGCCCCTCATCATCCTCCCCTTCCTCATGGCCTCATTTGGAAGCAATTCCCTCCCCAGGCTGGCATGGTGCTGGCAATGGACGTGCAGGGGGTTGGGGGTTTTTTGGGTGGGAAGTCAGATTTTCTGTCGGGTCGGTGGTGCTGGGTTCCCCTGTGAGGAGAGGTGGGATGAAGGTCGCTTTTTCTCCTCCTCCCTGTGCTGGTTCAACTCTTGCCTGAAGACTTTGCAGCTGCCTTTGGGGCAAAACAACCTGATTTCTGCTCTGTGGTGATTTCTCCTGCTTTTCCAAGGCTCCCGGGGGGTGGCAGCCCCCGGGCCCGCTCGGCAGTGCCGGGCACCTGCACTTTGCTCCCCTGGAACCCTGGAGTGTCCCAGGGCTTCCACCTGCCTGCCCCCAACCCCATCCCATGTTTGGGTCCCCGGGATCTCCATCCCTCTGCCAGGGCTTGAAATGGGGGGAGGGTGACACGGGGGCTCCTCTCCAGAGCCCTACAGGGTTGAAAGGGCTCCTTTGTGTTGGGGTCGAGCTGGGGAGAGCCCAGACAGCAGAACTGGCCCGTGGGAGTCGAGTTTTACCGATTTTTTATCATAACTGTAACACTGAATAGGAACAAATGGCTCAAAACCACGGCCCGGGGGAGTTCGTGATGAGGGAGCTCCTGCTCCTTCCCTCCTTTCCCTCTGGCAGAGATGAAAATTTTCCTCGTTGGCTTCCGAGTCCCTCAGGACCGGGCGGGTGGGAAGGGTTGGTGCCGTTTTTCCCCCCCCGCCGAGACTGGTCCCTGGTTCGGAAATTCGGCGGTTCGGATGGGAAATGAGTCATTTTCGGACCCGTGGACCCGTTTCTGTTCGGTTCCCCCCACCCAGTTCCGTGCACACGGGGGGGCTCTGGCGGCGACGATGCCCCAAATCGAGCCCAGGAGGCGACAGAGGGACACGGGAGGAGGGTCCTGGGCGTTCCCCCCACCCCCTGCCCCCACCCAGCTGCTTTTGTACCACGAGCTTTGACGATCAATAATGGAAGAAGCCAAAAAAAAAAAAAGGACACACCCCCCCCCGCCCCGAGAAGCGTAACCGTGTAGTATCTATCAGTCCATATCGACGCGTATATGCACCCATATATCGTAGATCGGCCGCCGCCGCGGGGCAGTTCCTTTTTAGCTGAACCCCCCCCCCTCCGCAGCCCCCGAGGGACCCCCCCTCCGCACGGGCTCCTGTGAGCGGGTCCTCACAGCCCCCGCGGGGGCCCGGGGACGCGGGAGGGACCCGGGGGGACACGCCCCAAGCCCCCCCATACCCCCCTCGGCCGTGTCGTACCAAACATGTAACGTGCCTTTTATTTATGCTGCAAATATAACATTAAAATATTACCCAGGAGACGGTGGTTGTTGCCCTCTGCTTTTGGGGGGCCGGGGGCTGTGGAACATTCCCCGTGTCACCTGTGCCACGGAAACCCCTGAGTGTACCCGGGGGGGGGGGGTTCACGGTGTGGGTGTCACCGGGTGGAGAGTGCTGTGATGACCCTCAGTCGCCACCGCGGTGACACCGCCTGGACTCGGGACGGCGTGGGACGTGTCGCGTCCCCTCCCCGGGTGACACAGCGGGTGAGCTGCTTGTGGGGACGCCGCAGTGGCGCGGGGCAGCCTCGGGTGAGCTTTTGGGGCGATTTCGGCAGGTTTTGGGTGGGAGGGAGCCGCGGCCGCGCCGTCGGGGCTGCAGGAGCGCGGCGGGGCCACCGGGTGGCGGCAGCGAGAGGTGGCGGAGCGGGGGGAGCGCGGGGGGTCCCCGGAAAGGGGAGGGGGTCCTGTCTCGGGGGGTCCCCGGAAAGGGGAGGGGGTCCTGTCTCAGGGGGGTCCCCGGAAAGGGGAGGGGGTCCTGTCTCGAGGGGTCCCCGGAAAGGGGAGGGGGGGCCTGTCTCGGGGGGTCCCCGGAAAGGGAGGGGGTCCTGTCTCGGGGGGGTCCCCGGAAAGGGAGGGGGTCCTGTCTCGGGGGGGTCCCCGGAAAGGGAGGGGGTCCTGTCTCGGGGGGTCCGGGGCAGGGCGGGGGCCCTGTCTCGGGGGGTGCTCGGAGGGGGGTCCCTGTCTCACGGAGTCCCCGGAGAGGGGAGGCCGGGGCAGGGAGGGGTCCCTGTCTCAGGGGGTCCTGATCCGGTGGGGGGCGGTGCAGTGGAGGGGTCCCTGTTTCAAGGGGTCTCCAGAGAGGGGGTACCGGGGCAGGGGAGGGGTCCCTGTCTCAGAGGGTCTCCAGAGAGGGGGTACCGGGGCAGGGGAGGGGTCCCTGTCTCCGGGGGTCTCCAGAGAGGGGGTACCAGGGCAGGCGAGGGGTCCCTGTCTCCGGAGGTCTTGCTCCGACAGGGAAGCGATGCAGGGAGGATGGGGGTCAGCACGGGGCGGGGTCCTGTTCTCAGGTAGTGCCGGTGCAGAACGGGGGTCCCGGCGATGGGCCGGGGGTCTCTCTTCGCCGGTGCGGGCAGCCCCGGTGGTGGTGCCGGTTGCGAATCCCGGGCGGGGCGGGGATGTGCGGGACCGCCCCGTCCATCCGTCCGTCCGTCCCCGGGGGCGGCTGTCGCGGCTGGTAAATGGGTTTCATTAACCGGGGCTGGTCCCCGCCGCCCCCCGCTCCCCTGGGAGCCCCCGGCCCGGCCCGGTTATAAGAGGCGGCGGCGGCGGTGGGGCGGGGGCGATGGCGGGGGCGATGACGGGGCGCCCGGCGCTGCTTCTGCTGCTGCTGTTGCTGGCGGGGACCCCGCGCAGCGCCCGCTGCTGCCCCGGGACCCTCGACCCGGCCCCGGTGAGCCCCGGCCCGGCCGCGCCGTAGGAACGGGGGGTTCGGTTTGGGACGGGGGGAGGCTCGGGATGATTGGAGGGAGGGGTGTCACACTCCGGCTCCGGGACCGCCGTGACCCCCGGTCCTCCCCCGGCACAGGCCGCCACCGCCGCCCCCCCGGGGCCGCCCCCCGCCGCCGCCGCCGCCCTGGGCGCGCTGCTCCGGTCCCTGCAACGCCCCGGCCGCGCCCCCGGGACCCTCCTCCAGCCCCAGAGGTGAGCGGGGATGGGGGCCCCGGGGTGTGGGGTCTGGAGGCACGGGGGGGGCGTCCCGGGCACTCCGAGGGATGGGGCTGGGGACGGTGGGAACCGTGGAGGGGGACACGGGGGGTTTCGGGGGACCTGAGCGAGAAGCTGGAGCGGTGCAGGGATGGGGTTCCCTGTTAATGTCCGTCTGTCCGTGAACGTCCTGTGTCTGTCTGTCCGTGTCCCTCAGCCCGTTCCCATCTGTCCCATCCACCCGTTCATTCCCACCCAGCCATCCCGCCCGTTCCCATCCTGTCCCCGCCAGGGCTCAGCGGTACCGTGTCCCCCGGCAGGTCGGGGTGGGGGCCGCAGGGGGGGGCCCAGGCCCGGCTCAGCCCCCGGAGCTGGGACCCTCCGCTCGCCCCGTTCTGGACGATGGCGACCCCGCAGCGCTTCGGCCGCCGCCGCTGAGCGTCCGGCCCCGAGTCCGTCCGTCTGTCCATCCCTCCGGGAGCCAAGCCCCTCCCAAGCCCATCCGTGGGTCCGTCCATCACTCAATAAAGTGCTGCCCCCACCCCTGAGCGCTCACTCTGCTTTTACCCCTGGGGGACGGGTCGGGGGGAGGAGGGATCAGCCCCCTTTCTGCCCCCCAGCCCCCCCAGCTCCCCAAGCAGACGCCGACACAGGGAGTACAAATCCCCCCAGCTTTATTCCTGGGGGCGGATGGTGCCCGGGGACCCTCCTGGCGCTGCTGGGGGAAGGGGCAGGCCAGAGGGAGCCCCTGGGCCCTGAGGTCCGTCTGTCTGTCCATCCACAGACCCAGGCGGGTCCCTGTGTCCGGGGGGTGGTGGGTGAGGGCCGGGTGCCCTGCCATGAGTCCAGCGAGTCCTGGGGTGTGTCCGTGCGCCCGTGGGTGTGTCTGGGGGAGTCACTCGCCCCCGGGGGGGTCACTTGCCCCCCGCCATGATGCGCAGGTACTGCAGGGCGTTGCGGGCGGCCTGGGCGCGGGCGCCGTCGCGGGACGGGGCGGCCCCGTGGCACACGGTGGTCGGCTGCGTCGAGAGCTCCACCAGGCACTGGTGCAGCCCACTGAGGCTCAGCGCGTCTGGGGGAGACACCAGGGGTCATCCCGACACCCCCACAGCACTCCCCGAGCCCGGCTTGGGGCACCCATGGGGCTGGGGGGGTGCCTGGGGAGGGGCAGAGGGGCTGAAAGGGTGTCCCGGGAGAGATGGGGGTGCCTGGGGGAGGTGGGGGTAACCTGGGGAGGGGCAGAGGGGCCAAGGGGGCCCGGGGGGTATCCAGGTGCGGTGGGGATATCTTGGGGTAATGGGGGTCCCGGAATTGTCCGGGTGGCATGGGGGGACCCTGGGGAAGGTGGGGGTGCCTGGGGAGGGGCAGAGGGGCTAAGGGGGTCCCGGGATCATCTGGGTGGCATGGGGGGACCCTGGGGAAGGTGGGGGTGCCTGGGGAGGAGCAGAGGGGTTTAAGGGGGTCCTGGGGGTCCCAGGTGCTCACCGATGTCGAGGTAGCTGATGGCAAAGCTCTGCTCCTCCGAGAGCTCCTGCAGGAGAGCACAGGCCCCCCCCGGCGCGGGGGCCCCCCCCCGGCTCCGCAGCTGCCCCAACTTCTCGCCCGCCGAGTTCCTCAGGGAGTCCCAGGTACAGCCGGGGGCTCGGCCCCGCAGCCCCTCCAGCCGGGGGCACGTCTTGGGGGGGGGGCACAGGGCACTCAGGAACCCACCAACCCCCCTTGGGACCACTGAGCCCCCCCCCAGGGACACGAGAACTGCAGGGACCCCAACACCAGGACACCCATGGGGACCACGCTCACCCACCCCACAGGGACCCCAAATCCAGAGGGTCCCCCCAAGTTACTCACTGGGCCGTGGAGTGGGGGGGTGAAGAGGGTCCCACCACCCCCACTGTGGGTGGCTTTGGGGTGCCTGCGCCCCTGCTAACCCCTTGGGGTGCCCCGAGGCTCCCCAGTGCCCCCCAGTACCATGTTGAACTGGTCCTCCTCGCCCTCGGCCTCGCTGCCGTCGCGCGGCTCCATCGGCACGTTGTGGATCCGCACGAGCATCTTGGCGGCCGCGTTGCGCTTCGCCAGCTTCTTGGAGGTGCCGCTGCCTGGGGAGGGGGGGCCCAGTGCCCTGGGGTGAGCCAGGACACCCTGCCCCATCCCCACAGACACCCCAGGGGTCCCCGTGTGCCCCCCGGCCCGCGGCTCACCGATCTCCACGAAGCGCTCCACGCGGCACGTCATGGTGAACTCCTTGCGGTGCGCCGGCCCCGACTCCTGGGTCACTGTGTACTCGGGCAGGCGCCAGCCCTTCTGCACCACCAGCTCCTGGGGACGGGGGAAACTGGGACAGGGACACCCCCTGAACGGGGACACCGCCCCAAAAGGGGCCGGCAGCACCCGAAACGGGGATAACCGGCCCCAAAATGGGGATAACCGACCATAAAACGGGGATAACTGTCCCCAAGCAGGAACAACGGACCCCAAAATGGGAATAGCCCCAAAATGGGGGTAACTGACCACAAAATTGGGATAACTGTCCCCAAACATGAACAACAGGCCCCAAAACGGGGTTAATCAGCCCCAAAATAGCGATAACTGTCCCCAAGCAGGAACAACGGGCCCCAAAATGGGTGTCACCCACCTGCAGAGCCCCCACGGGGTTACACTCCGACTGGGGGGGGGACACGGGTGTCTTCATCTCCAGGGGGGGCCCCCTGTGGGGAGCAGAGGGATGAGGGGGGCACCCCACACCCCCCTTGCCTTGGGGGGCACAGCGGGGTAACAGGGTGCCAGGATGAGGGGTTTAGGAGGACACACCATGCCCCCCATGCCCATCCTGGCACTGGGTACCCCCCTGTTACCTGGGCGAGGGAGGGGGCACGGCAGGGGCTGGGGGGGCAGCAGCAGGGCCGGGCTCAGCCGGGGGCTCTGGGGGGAAAGGAGAGCTGGGGGAGAAAGAGGAGATGTTAAAGCCTGAGTTGGCACCCCCTGAGCGCCCCCAGACCCCCCTTGTACCCTCACTTCCCCCAGACACCCCCAGACCCCCTTGGGTACCCCCAGACCCACCCTGGGCACCCCAGACCCCCACAGGCACCCCTGAACCCATTGGGTACCCCCAGACCCCCACAGGTACCTCTGTAACCCCCTGAGTACCCTCAGACCTCCCCAGGCACCCTCAGACCCCCTCTGTACCCCCCAGACCCCCCTGGTACACTCACCCTGTCGAGGCACCCCCAGACCCCCCTGGGCACCCCCAAACCTAACTGATTCCAAATCCCACGGGATCCCCCAGCCCCCCTGGGTACCCCCAAACTCCCTTGGACACCCTCCTGCCCCGTAGATCCCCCTAAACCTTGGCACCCTTCAGCCCCTGGTACTCCCAGACTGCCTGGGCACCGCACCCCCTCCCAACCCCCCAAACTCCCCCCCCAGCCCCTCCTGGACACACTGAACACCCCCCCCGCCCCTCCAGGGACCCCCCCACCTGTGCTCCGGGGGCTCCAGCATGGCCCCCCCCCCTCTGAGCAGCCTCAGGGCCACCTCGGCCGCCTTGTGCTTCGCCGCCTTCTTGCTGGGGCCCTGCCCTGGGGGGCACCGGGGGGCTCAGGGGGGGGACCCGGTGGGCCCCTCCCCACCACCCACCTCCTGCAGGCCCAGGGGACCCCTGAGCATCCCAGGGGATCCCCCACCAGGACCCACTTTTCCAGGAGTCCCAGGGTTTCCTCCTCCTTCTCCCTGGGACAAGCCCCCCAAAGTGTGACACACCCATCACCTCTCCCCAGGTTGTGGCCCCCCCTCCTCACCCTCTCCTGTGTGGGGGGAAACCCTGGGGGTGAGGGGCGTCCACGGCCTGGGTGTGGAGGTGTTGGGACCCCCTGGTGCAGCTGATGTCCCTGAGGGGACGGGGGGGTAAGGAGGTTTTGGGGGGGGGGGTCAGGAAGGGTTTGGGGTCCTCCTGGTGCAGCTGATGTCCCCAAGGGTGACAGAGGGGTCAGGGGGAGGTTTTTGGGGGGGTTGGGGTCCCATCAGCGCAGATGATGTCCCTGAGGGTGACGTCAGGAGGGGTTTGGGGGGCTCAGGAGGGGTTTGGGGGGGCTAGGGGTTTTGGGGTCCTACTGGTGCAGCTGATGTCCCTGAGGGTGACACAGGGTCAGGAGGGGTTTGGGAGGGTCTGGGGGGCTTGTGGGAGTCAGGAGGGGTTTGGAGGGCTCAGGAGGGTCTTGGGGGGGGCTAGGGGTTTTGGGGTCCCACCGGTGCAGCTGATGTCCCCGAGGGTGACGCGGAAGGTGAAGTTGGGCTGGTGGGCCTGGCCCTCAGCCTTGAGCAGGTCGTAGCCGGGGGTCCGTCCTAAGCGTGTCCCATATTCCTGCAGGAGGCTGATGGGCGTCTTCCCGGGGCTGGCGGCCACCATCTGCTCCAGGCTGGCACACAGGGACAGGGACAGCGCTGTCACCACCCCCCGGGGCTGGGGGGGACACGGGGACTAGGAGGGCACTGACAGGGAGCAGGGGGACAGGGGTGGCACCGCTTCCCTGCGGGTCAGAGGGGACACAGGGACACCGGTGGCAGTGCCAGGGCATTAGGATATGGGGATGGGGACGGCACCACTGGGGACACAGGGACAGGGCTGGCATCACCTCGTGGCACAGGGACGGGGCGGTGGCACTGCCATGTAGTGTGGGGACACAGGGACTGGGGGGGACACGTTGACAGGGGTAGCACTGGTGTGTAATGCAGTGACAGGGATGGAGCCCCCACACAGTGTGGGGACGAGGGTGGCACTGCCACACAGCACGGGGACAGGGGGACACTGGGACAGGGGTGGCAGTGCCACACGGGGATGGGGGTGGCACTACTGGGGACAGGGGGACAGAGGTGGCAGTGCCACCCGGGGACAGAGGTGGCACCACCGGGGACACCGGGGTGGGGGTGGCACTACCACATGGGGAGAGGGGTGGCACTACCGGGGACAGAGGTGGCACACTGGGATGGGGGTGGCACTACCACATGGGGAGGGGGGTGGCAGTGCCACCCGGGGACAGGGATGGCACCACCAGGGACTCAGGGACCGCGATGCCACCGCCACACCCCATAGGGACACACCTGTCCCCCCTCCTCCCTCCCTCGCGTGGCGACACGGGGACAGTCCCGCGTGTGTCCCCCTCCCCGGCCCCTCCCCGCCGCCGCCCACTCCTCCCTCCCCCGCGGCCTAGGCCGCCCCTTCCCCCTGCCCGCCACCCCCGTGGCGCGGGGGGGTCTGTGCCGGGCTCTGGGGCGGTGCCTGGCGCGGGGGGGTCCCGGGGGGGTCCCGGTACCTGGGGAAGGCGCCGCCGCTCCGCCGGGCCCCGCCCGCCCCCTCCTCGCTCATCCCCGCCGCTCCGGCCGCCGCCCGCGCCGCCAGGGGGCGCGCGGCATCACGGGAGGCGAGCGCCGCGCGGGGGGGTCTGGGAATCGTAGTCCGGCCGCGCCGCCCGCCCCGCGCGCCGACGCGGCTCCGCCCCCTCCGGCGGACTACGGTTCCCACAATCCCTCGCGCGAGGAGGGAGGGCACAGAGGGAACGGGGAGGAGTTGGGAAGCGGGTCACGTGACTCTTGGAGAGGAAGGGGGGGTCCTGCCTCAGTTTCCCCCTCAATGGGGACAATGGGGACAGTGGGGACAGGACAGGCGGTGAGGGAGGTGCGTCAGAGGTGGCACTGGTCAGAGGAGGAGCACTGGGAGCAGACTGGGAGCACTGGGGACGGAAGGAGAGGCATACTGGGAGTACTGGGATTACACTGGGAGCACTGGGGACAGAGGGAGACCCAGACTTGGACCACGAGGGAGCACTGGTGACGCAGGGGCACCTGTACTGGGAGCACTGGGATCAGACTGAGAGCACCGGGATTGCACTGGGAGCACTGGGAACAAAGTGACACCCAAACTGGGATCAGACTGGAAGCACTGGGGTTGCACTGGGAGCACTGAGAACAGCGGGACACTCGTACTGGGAGTACTCGGACTGCGCTGGTGCCCCGTGTGCTGCTGGGGTTGGGCGAGCCCGGTGCCGGGGGTTCTGGGGGCACCAGGGGGGTCCAGTCCTGCTCCTGGAGGTCCCGCTGCTGCTGCCGGGGGGTCCCGATGTCGGGGAGGTTCCTGATGCCGTATCGGGGTTCCGGTGCAGTATCGGAGTCCCGGTGCAGTATCGGGGGTGGTCTCGGTGCTCGTTCCGGTCTCTCCGAGTCCCGGTGCAGTGTCGGGGTCCCGCTGCGGTATCGGGGGGCCGGTCCCGGTGCCGGTGGTGTCCCGATGGGGTGGTCCTGGTGCTCGTGCCGGTCTCTCCGGGTCCAGGAGGGTCCCGGTGCATTATCGGGGTCCCGGTGCTGTATTGGGGGTGGTCCCGCTGTCCGTGCCGGTCTCTCCGAGTCCCGGTGCAGTGTCGGGGGGACGGTCCCGGTGCCGGTGGTGTCCCGGTGGGGGGGTCCCGGTGCTCGTGCCGGTCTCTCCGGGTCCAGGAGGGTCCCGGTGCAGTATCGGGGTCCCGGTCCTGTATTGGGGGTGGTCCCGCTGTCCGTGCCGGTCTCTCCGGTTCCCGGTGCAGTGTCGGGGGGCCGGTGCGGTATCGGGGGGCCGGTCCCGGTGCCGGTGGTGTCCCGGTATGGGGGTCTCGGTGCTCGTGCCGGTCTCTCTGGGTCCAGGGGGTCCCGGTGCAGTATCGGGGTCCCTGTGCAGTACTGCGGGTGGTCCCGGTGTCCGTGTCGGTCTCTCTGGGTCCGGGAGGGTCCCAGTGTCCGTGCCGGTCTCTCTGGGTGCCGGTGCAGTGTCAGGGTCCCGGTGCGGTATCGGGGGGGGCGGTCCCGGTGCCGGTGGTGTCCCAGTGGAGGGGTCCCGGTGTCCGTGCCGCTCTCTCCGGTGCGCGGGGCGGGGCCGGGGCGGGGCCGTTCTCGCCGGGCGGGGCCGTTCTCGCCGCTCGCCCCGACCGCGGCCCCGGCCCCGGTACCGGCCCCGCCCGCCGGGCCCAGCCCCACCAGCACCAGCATTACCGGGACTCCCCCGGCACCGGGACCCCCCCGAGACCCCCCCGGCATCACCCGCATCCCCGGGCGCAGGGCCCGGAGCCCCCCAGGTACCGGCACCGGCACGGGGAGGCCGCGGGGCGGGAGGATGCGCCGGGATTGGGGGGGCCGGGGGTGGGAGGGGGGGGCAGGACTGGGGATGCACCGGGATGGGGGGGGGGAGACAGGAACAGGGATACAGCGGGTGATGGCGCGTATCCCCCCGCGCCCCCCCTCTGCAGGTCCCCCCACCGGGCCCGGGGGGGCCGCGCCCTCCCCTCCCCCCGCCCCGGGCGCGGGGTCCCTGCAGGGTTTGGGGGGGTCTTGGGGGGTGGGAGGGATGAGGGGACACGAGCGGCCTCTTGCACACGCGTGTGCCCCCCCCCTCACGGGGGTGATGCTCTTACACACGCGTGACCCCCCCCCCGGGCCGCAGACGTGCCCGCACCCCCGTGCACGCGCGCGTGACCTCTTGCACGCGCGTGTGCAACGCCGGCAGGTGCGTCTGTGTGTCCGTGTGCCCGTCCCTGTGTCCGTGTGTCCCTCCCCATGTGCACGCCCCCCCCTTCCCCTAACGCCTGTGCGCCCTTTGCACGCTCTCGTGCCCCCCCCTCCCCCGTGGGTGCGGACCCCCCCTTTCACGCTCGTGTGCGCCCCGACACGCGTGGGCCGCGTTACACACGCGTGTGCCCCCCCCGGGCCCCTGCACGCGCGTGTGCCCCCCCCCCGCTCTGCCCTTCCCCCCCCCTCCAGGGACCCCCCCACCGTCACACGCGTGTGCCCCCCGCAGCCCGTCACGCACGTCCCCCCACCCCGGCCCCCTCCCCGGTGTCGCGACAGGGCGCCATGTCCCGACATGTGGTGCCGGCGGGGGCGCTCTCACTCCCCCGCTCCCCTCCTCCAGCTTTGCGCTGTCGCGACATGGGGCCGGCGCTGTCGCATGTCGCGACAGACACTTCCTCCTCTCCCCAACCCGTTTATCCAACGCCCCCCCAGGGTCGCTGGTTCCCCGTTTCTGCCTCAGTTTCCCCGGGGGGGGGGGAAGGCTCCATCCCTTACCGGGATGACGTCACCGCGTGACGTGATGTCACCACGGGGGGACACACGCGACACCTGGAGGGGCGGGTCGCGGCCCCCCCCGGGTCCCTCGGGGTGACGTTAAGCCCCTCCCACACCCCCCTCTCCGGTGACTCACCCCCCCCAATTTTATGATGACATCATCGCTGGCCCCGCTGTTGCCATGGTAACTGCCCCCCCCCCCAAATAGGAGCCGGATCAGTCCCCCTGGGACCCCTCGGCCCCTGAGCCCCCCTGAGCTCCCTACCCTGCCTCAGTTTCCCCCGGCACGTTTGCACGTGGCCTTTACGCACCCGTGGGCACTGGGGGGGGTGGGCTCTGCCCCTGGCCCCATGTGGGGGTGAGGAGGGGGCAAGTGTGCAAGGGGGGGGCACACATGTGTAAAGGTTGGACACACATGAGGGGCTGCAGATGTGGGTGGCAGGGGGTGCACATGCGTGTAAAGCATCTCACACGTGTGTAAAGGGGCCCACACGCTTGTGCAGGGGCCCACACATATGTAAAAGCTCTCACATGTGTAAAGGGTGTTTACATGTCAGATGTGCATGGCAGGGAGTGCACGTGCTTGTAAAGGGGATCACACTTGTGTGAAGGGGCTCACGTGTGTGAGGGGCTCACATGGCAGGGGTGCAGATGTGGGTGACAGGGCATGCACATGCGTGTAAAGGGTCTCACATGTAAAGGGTCTCACATGTGTGTAAAGGGGCTCACACGCGTGCAAAGGGGCCCACATGTGTTAAAAGGGGCTCATGTAAAGGGGCTCACACGCATGTAAAGCGGTGCCTGTGGGTACAAGGGGTGCCCCCCCCGCCCCGCTGACCCCCGTACCCCACAGGCGGGCGGGGGTCCCACCATCATGGCCTGTCTGCACGAGACCCGCACGCCGTCGCCCTCGCTGGCGCTGCCCTCGGACGGGACCCCCGAGCAGGAGCTGACGCCCACCCAGTGCGTCCTGCGCGACGTCCTGCCCGCCCCCACCGCCCCCCCCGAGGCCTGGCCGCGCCGGGGGGGTCCCCGGCCCCCCGAGCTGGGCCCCGAGGCCGCGGGGCCGCTGGCGGCCGATGCCGCCCACCTGCGCTGCCAGGCCGGGGGGGGCTTCCTCGAGGGGCTCTTCGGGTGCCTCAAGCCCGTGTGGACCATGATCGGCAAAGCCTACGCGGCCGAGCACAAACACCCGCCCGAGGGTGAGGGGGCGCGGGGCCGGGGGGGCTGGGGGCATGGGGGGGGAAAGGAGGGGACAAAGGAGGGGGCGAGGGGGTAAAGGAGGGTGTGAGGGAGCAAAGGAGGGGACAAAGGAGGGGGCGAGGGGGTAAAGGAGGGTGTGAGGGGGCAAAGGGGGAGGCAAGGGCACAAGGGGGGAAAAGGAGAGGGGGGGGAAAAGGAGCAAAGGAGAGTCCAAGGGAGGGCGTGAGGGGACAAGGGGGCAAAGGGGGGTGTTGTGGGTGGCATAACCGTGGGTGTGGGGGTGCTCTGGGGGCTGTGGGGGTGCTCTGGGTGCTGTGGGGGTGCCATGGCCGTGGGTGCCCACAGACCCCTGGGAGGTGCCGTTTGAGGAGATCCTGGACCTGCAGTGGGTGGGCAGTGGGGCACAGGGTGCCGTGTTCCTGGGCCGCTTCCACGGTGAGGAGGTGGCTGTGAAGAAGGTGAGGGACCTCAAGGAGACCGACATCAAACACCTGCGCAAGCTCAAGCACCCCAACATCATCACCTTCAAGTGAGAGGGGGGCCGCTGCTGCCGGTGTGGGGGCACGGGGGCATGGGGGCACCCTGGGCATGGGGGCACCCTGGGCATGGGGCCCAGGTGTGGAGCATGGAATGTGGTGTGGGGCATGGTCATGCCAGGGTCATGGAGTGTGGATGTGGCACGGGAAAGCCGTGGTGATGGGGAACACCATGAGCGTGACAGAACATGGGCATGGCAAAGGGCATGGAACATGCTAGAACATGTGGGCACAGGGCATGGACATACCGTAGGCATGGGCATGGAGTGGGCATGGGGGGTGAAGGCATAGACACTCCATGGGCGTGGACACGGCATGGGCCATGGATGTGGTGTGGGCATGGGGAACACCATGGACAGGGCATGGACACAGCATGGGCATGGCATGGGCATGGACACAGCATGGGCATGGCATGGGCACAGGCACAACAGGGACACAGCCTGGGCATGAGCACAGACATGGCATGAGCAGGAGTGTGGGCACAGGCACAGAGGTCATGGACATGCCATAGGCATGACCATGGACATGGCATGAGCATGAACACAGCATGAGCATGGACACAGCACGGACACAGCATGGACACGGCATGGGCACGGTCACAGGGGTTATGGACATGCCACGGTCATGGGGCACCGACGTGTCACTGCATGGGGACCCCCAGCATGGCATGGACCGGCGTGGGGGGGACATGGCATGGGCACAGGGCACTGGCATGGGGCCCACTGGGTGGGTGTCCTGGATGAACCGGGGGCCCCCGGCGGGCGCTGAGGTGCCGCTGTGCCCCCAGGGGCGTGTGCACCCAGGCCCCCTGTTACTGCATCATCATGGAGTTCTGCGCCCAGGGGCAGCTCTACGAGGTGCTGCGCGCCGGGCGCAAGGTCACCCCCTCCCTGCTGGTCGACTGGTCCATGGGCATCGCCGGCGGCATGAACTACCTGCACCTGCACAAGATCATCCACCGCGACCTCAAGTCGCCCAAGTGAGCGGGGGGTGGTGGGCTCGGAGCACCCCTGGGTACCGGGGGGTGCCCCAGGGGTGTGACTGCGATGGGGACGTGCCCGTGGTGGGGACGTGCCCGGGGTGGGTGCATGCCCGTGGCGGTGCCGTGCCCGCGGGGGCTGCGTGACAGTGACAGCTGCGTGTCCTTGGTGGTGCCGTGTCTGTGGCGGTGCTGTGCCCGTGGCGGTTGCATGTCTGTGGCAGTTGCATGTCTGTGACCATTGCATGTCCATGGCAGTGTCACTCCGTGGTGGTTCCATGCCTGTAGCAGTTGCATGACCGTGGCGGTGCCGTGCTCGTGGTGGTGGCATCCCCACAGCAGGACCACACTCATGGCAGTTGCATGGCCATGGTGGTGTCCCATGGTGGTGCCATGTTGGTGTTGTCCCATGGCAGTGCCGTGTCTGTATTGGTGTCCTGTGGCAGTGCCATGCCCATGGTGACGTTGTCCCATGGCATTGCCTTGTCCACATTGGTGTCCCACGCTGGTGCCATGTCCATGTTAGTGTCCCATGGCAGTGCCATGCCCATGTCGGTGTTGCCCCATGGCTGTTCTATGCCCATGGCAGTGCTGTCCCATGGCAGTGTCACCATGTCGGTGTTGCCCCATAGCAGTGCCGTGTCGGTGTTGTCCCGTGGCAGTGCCATGCCCATGGCGGTGCCGTCCCGTGGCGGTGCCGCGCCCGTGACCCGATGATGCTCGCAGCAGTTGCATGCCCGCGGCGGTGCCGTGCCCGTGTCATTGGCGTGTCATTGGCGTGGCGCTGAGCGCGTGCCCCCCAGCATGCTCATCACCTACGACGACGTGGTGAAGATCTCGGACTTCGGCACCTCCAAGGAGCTCATCGACAAGAGCACCAAGATGTCCTTTGCCGGCACCGTGGCCTGGATGGCCCCCGAGGTCATCCGCAACGAACCCGTCTCCGAGAAGGTGGACATCTGGTGAGGACGTGGGGACATCGGGGGAGCTCTGGTGTCATTGGGGACACAGCAACACACGGGGCTTTGAGGGGGGTGTTGGGGGCAACAGGGGGCACAGGGGACAACAGGGGCAGGGGACATTGTGGGGACACTGGGGACACTGGGAGGAACCAGAGATGGGGACACTGGGAGTGACACTGCAGGAATGGGGGACATCAGGGGCCACAGGAGCAGGGGGCAAGGGGGACACCAGGATAGGCAGCGGCAGTGGGGGGGACCAGGGGACCGCAGGAGGACACTGGGGGTGCCCCACCATGGGTGACGGGGCTGTGGGTGCCCCCAGGTCCTTTGGGGTGGTGCTGTGGGAGCTGCTGACGGGCGAGATCCCCTACAAGGACGTGGACTCGTCGGCCATAATCTGGGGCGTGGGCAGCAACAGCCTCCACCTGCCTGTGCCCTCCAGCTGCCCCGATGGCTTCAAGGTGCTGCTGCGCCAGTGCTGGTGAGTGCCCGGGGCACACCTCAGGGGGACACCCTGCCAGGGGCAGCCCACCCTGGGGACATGCCGTGGGCACCCGTGTCACGGATGAGCCCTGCCATGGGGGACCCCACTGTGGGGCCTGTCATTGGCACCCCAATGTGGGCAGGGCAGGGGGGACACCTGCTCGTAGAGGAGGTGCCCCCTCACCCTGGGGGTGTCCCATGTGCCCTTCTCTGCCCCTGGTCCCCCAAAAGCCTCCTCAGCACCCCCAGCACCCCTCAGAGTCGTGCTGCTCCCCTCCTCCAGGAACAGCAAACCTCGGAACCGGCCGTCCTTCCGCCAGATCCTGCTGCACCTCGACATCGCCTCTGCCGACGTCCTCTCCACCCCCCAGGAGACCTACTTCAAATCCCAGGTACCCAGCACCCTGGACTCTGGGACCCCACGATCCCAGCCCCCCACAACCCCATGATCCCAGCACCCCGGGATTCCAGGACCTGGGTGCTCAGTGCCTGTGGCAGCTGGTGCCCAGGATGCCCAATGCCCAGGGTAGCCAGTGCCTGGTGCCCTGGGTGCCCGGTGGCTGTGGTGGCCACTGCCCTGGGTGCCTGGTGCCCATGGTGCCCTGGGTGCCTGGTGCCCGTGGTGCCCGGTGGCCATGGCAGCTGATGCCCCTGTGCCACAGGCGGAGTGGCGGGAGGAGGTGAAGCTGCACTTTGAGAAGATCAAGTCGGAGGGGACGTGTCTGCACCGGCTGGAGGAGGAGCTGATCAACCGCCGGCGCGAGGAGCTCCGGTGCGGCCCTGCCCGGGGGCACTGGGGGCACTGGGGTGGGGAGGGGACCACGGACAGGGGGTGCCAGTGGGTGTTGGGGTACAGGGAGGGCTGTTGGGTGCCTGTCCTTGCACATGGTGAGTGCTGTGGGGGTCCATGGGTGCTGGTCCCTGCACATGGTGGGTGCTATGGGGGTCCACGGGTGCTAGTCCCTGCACATGGTGGGTGCTGTGGGTGTCTGTGAGTGCTTGTCCCTGCACATGGTGGGTGCCATGGGGGTCCATGGGTGCTTGTCCTTGCACATGGTGGGTGCCATGGGGTGTGTGTGCCAACGCCCTGCGTGTCCCGGGGGCCAGGCACGCGCTGGACATCCGGGAGCACTACGAGCGCAAGCTGGAGCGCGCCAACAACCTCTACATGGAGCTCAGTGCCCTCATGCTGCAGCTGGAGCTCAAGGAGAAGGAGCTGCTCAGGTGAGCTGGGCACTCCCAGCACTCAGCGGCACCCCCAGAACCCAACAGCGCCCCCAGCACCCCCTGTGCCCAGCCCATGATCACCCCATGGCCAACCCTATGTCAACCCCATGGCCAATGCCCTCCCTGTGCCCACCCTGAGCCCCAGGCCAGCCCCCCAAGGGCACGGCCACCCCCCCCAAGCCCCCGTACCCCGTGCCCTGTGCTGCTGCCCACGAGTGGCCCATGGCAGGAGGGAGCAGGCGCTGGAGAAGCGTTACCCCGGGCTCTTCAAGCCGCGGGCACCGCGGGGGCTCCTGCACGGGAATGCTGTTGAGACCCTCATCAAGAAACGCAACGTCCCCCAGAAGCTCTCACCCCATGGCAAGAGGTGAGCCCGGGGACCCTTGGGGGGCTGAAGGGGGACCCTGGGGCCTTTGGGGTGGAGGGTGCTGGGGGGTTGTGCATCTGGGTTGAGGGGGGGGCACGGACAAGGGGGTTCTTCCAGGTGGGGGGGTCTGGGAACCTGGGTGTGGGGGTTGTTTAGGGGATTTGGGAGCCCTGGGTCCTTTGGGGTGGGGGAGTCTGGGGTCTGTTTTTTGGGGGGAAGTGCTCTGGGTGTGCAGATTCCTGGGGACCACAGGATGGGAGTCTGGGGTCCTTTGGAGGGGGGACAGTTTGGGCCTGCAGATGCTGGTGGCCCTTGGAGGGGGGAATCTTTTTGGTGGGGTGTTGACATGGGGGTCCCTCCTGGCTGGGTGGGGAGGGCTCCTGGCTGCCCAGGTCCCCAGCCACAGCCCTTTCCCATGTCCTACCTCCCCCCCCAGACCCGACATCCTGAAGCCGGAGGTGCTGCTGCCCAAGCTGGACGCGGCCATGGCTCAGGTGGCCCTGCCGGGGTGTCCCAAGGGCCCCCCCTCCCCCGGGCGCAGCCGCCGGGCCAAGGGCCGCCACCGCAAAGCGGGACCCCGAGGGGGCTGCGGGGAGCTGGGCCCCGAGGCCGGGACCCCCCGGGGGCTGCCCGTGCCCCCCGCCACCGCTGCCAGTCCTGACATCCTCGGGGGCACCCTGGAGGCCGTGGGTGCCCCCCCGACCACGGTACCTGACGCGGGACCCGAGGGGGCGACGGGCACCCAAGGGTCCCCCCCGCCGCAGCCCCCCACTCCCGGGGAGCCTGAACGGGAGAGCGGGGCCGGCCGGGGGGGGAAAGGGGGGGCCGGGCAGCACCTCACCCCCGCGGCTCTGCTGTACCGGGCGGCCGTCACCCGCGGGCAGGTGAGACCCCCGGACACCCGGGTCTCTCTTTTGGGGAGGGGGGCACACAGGGCAGGAACCCCAGGTCCTTCCCAGGAGTGGGAGGTGGGATGGAGTCCTTCCGGGGAGAGGTTTTGGGGGGAGGTCCCTCCTGAGGAGGTGTGGGGGGGTCAGGACTCCTGGGTCCCTCCTGGGGGGGAGGGAGGGGGGGGGGTCAGGACCCTGGGTCCCTCCTGAGGGGCAGCAGGACCCCAACACCCCCCTCCTTTGCCACCAGAAGCGGGGGGTCTCATCGGAGGAGGAGGAGGGTGAAGTGGACAGTGAGGTGGAGCTGCCACTGCGGCAGAGGTGGGTGTTGCCCCCCCCTCCATGGGTGCTTTGGGGTGGGGGGGGGCACTGACATGTGGGTTCCTCCAGGTGAGGAGGGGTCATTTAGGAGACTGGGAGCACTGGGTCCTTTGGGGTGGGGGTGTCCGGGGTCTTTTGAGGGAGTGTGGGGGGAAGTGCTCTGGGTGTGCAGATGATGGGGGTCCTCAGGGTGGGGGGGGGTCTATGGGTGCTTGGACACCTGAGAGGGTGGAGGGGTCCATGGGTGCTCGGACACCTGAGAGGGGTCTGTGGGTGCCCGGGCACCTGGGTCCTCACCCCTCGCCCCCCACCCAGGTGGCCCCCGGGGATGAGCAAGCGCCAGTCGCTGTCGACCTTCAGCTCGGAGAACTTCTCGGATGGGGACGGGGACGAGGGGCACACGAGCGAGCCCTCCCACAGTGCCACCCCCGACGTGGGCAGCACCAACACGGACGAGCGTCCCGACGACCGCTCCGAGGACCTGCTCTCCCAGGGCTCCGAGATCCCCCTGGACGCGGCTCCCCCCGAGGGGCCCGGCCGCCGGCACGGGGGGCTCAGCCCCAAGGTGATGCCCCCACCCACCCTGGGCAGGTGCCGGGCAGCACCCACAGCCCTCCCAGGGATGGGCACCGTGGGGTGGGGGTCCCCAGGGTTGGGGATGGTGGGGTGCTCTGAGTCCCCCTGGATGGGGTTACCAAGGGGAAGGGGGTCCCCAGGGCTCCACCGGGGATGGGGGTCCCCCTGGGTTGGCGATGCTGGGGGGGGAGTCTCCTGAGCCCCCCTGGATGGGATTAGCAAAGGGAAGGGGGTCTCCAGGGTTGGGGATGGGGGGGGGGTCCCCTGAGCCCCTCTAGATGGGGTTACCAAGGGGAAGGGGGTCTCCAGGGCCCCACCAGGGATGGGGGTCCCCCTAGGTTGGGGATACTGGGGTGGGGGGTTCCATTGAGTTCCCCAAGATGGGGTTAGCAAGGGGAAGGGGGTCTCCAGGGTTGGGGATGGGGGGGGTTCCCCTGAGCCCCCTCAGATGGGGTTACCGAGGGAAAGGGAGTCTCCAGGGTCCCCCTGGACAGGGGTAGCAGGGCAAGGGGGATGTTTAACCCCCCCATTTGTGTGTCCCCCCCTTCCCAAGGTCTCCGAGGACTCGGACTGTGACAGCGCAGAGCTCGACCACTCAGGCAGCGGCGAGGGGCCCCCCCGGCCCACAGCCCCCCCGGGCCTGTGACCTGTGTGTCCCCCCCCCTCACACCCCCACCCCCTGCACCCCCTCACTTGTACAGCCCCAAATATTTATATAAATATCTATCGATCTCTACTGCTGCTGCTGCCTCAGGGTGGGGGGCACTGCAAGGGGTTTTTTTGGGGGGTGGGAGGTGGGCAGGGGGCTTTGAGGGGGCACTGCAAGGTGGTTTGGGGGGGTACTGGGGCAAAGAACAGGGGAGGAGGGTGTTTTGTCTCCCTCATTTGTTTATGAAGGTCCTACTGTAACAACCCCACAGAGGTAGAGAAGGGACCTGCCCCCTAATTTGAGGGAGGGGGCACAGGATATAAGGGGCTGAGCCCCCCCACATAGTCCCAGCCTTTCTTTACTGGTGACACTGGGAACACTGGGCGATGGCAGACACTCAGGGAAGGGGGGGGATTGTCACCCATGGGATTTTAGGGGGAAGGAGGGGGGGGGATTGTCACCCATGGGATTTTAGGGGGAAGGAGGGGGGAAAGGAAAGAGTGAACAGAACAAACTGGCACACCAGTTTCCATTAAAGACCAGTTAGCAGGGAACTGGGAGAGGAGAGACACCCCCAAAATGCATCCAGAGGATCAAAGTTCCCGCCCCAGGACCGGTTTATGTCAGTCCAGTGAGACCCCAAAACAACTGGGTCATAAGTGGGAGCAGTGGGCCAGTTTATCCCACTGCAGAGGGATCCCCAAGCTGGGCCATACTGGGAGCACTGGGCTGGTTTACCCCACACTCTGGAAGGATCCCAAATGCCAACCAGGCTGGTTTATCCCTCTCCTGAGGGAACCCAAAGGGGGCTATACTGGGAGGACTGGGAAGAGCCAAGGGGGTTCAAATAAAGACGGAGACAGGCAGATCCATTAACCAAAATATCCTGCAGGTTCTATTCACAAGGAAAAGCTCCAGTCCATCTTTTTATTCAGTTTTTTTTTGAAAAATTTCCTGACGTTACAGAACTAAACTGAAATGTTTTTTTTTTGTGTGTTTTTTTCTTTTTTGTGGGTTTGGGTTTTTTTTGCCTTTTTTTTTATTTCCACTCTTAACATTTTATGACAAAAACAGAAACTTCATGAGCCGAAAAAAGGAGGGGGGGGGAGAAAGGGAGGGAGGTGCGGGGAAAGGGAGGGGAGAGGAGAGAGAAGCTTTATAAAACTAAGATTTGGGGTTCAGCAGCTTTTTTTAAGAGAGCTGAACGAAAGGAATTAAAATGCTTTTCTCTTTTAATTCAAAAAAACCCGAGGAAAAAAAAAAAAACAAAAAACCAAAAACCAGAACAAAAATGAAACCAACTGAACCTGGTGAGTGGCGCGAGGCTGGAGGAACCGAAAATGTACAAACTAGTTAAAACCTGGGTCGGTGCTAAAGGGGCCGCAGATGGATGGCGAGGCTGGGGGGGGTCCGGGGCCCCCCTAACTGCTGCCCATGCCCCCGGTCTCCGAGGAGAGCCTGCAACGAGAAAAGGGCGTCAGAGGGACCCCCCCAAAGGAAGAAAGGGGGTCAGAAGGGCCCCCCACCGAGGAGAAAAAGGCTTTAGAGGGACCCCTGCAATGAGAAAAGGGTATCAGAGGGAGTCTCAAATGAGGAAGGGCCCCCCCCAATGAAGAAAGGGCATCACAGGGACACCTGCAATGAGGGAAGGGTGTCAGAGGGAACCCCCAGTGAGAAAAGGGCAAAGGGGATCCCTGCAACGAGGAAAGGGTATCTCAGGGACACCCCCCCTAATGTGGAGGGGTGTCAGAGAGGCCTCCCCTGACAAGGAAAGGGTGTCAGAGGGACCCACCCCAATGAGGAAAGGGATTAGGGGACCCCCTGCAACAAGGAAAGGGCTTCAGAGGGGCCCCCAATGAGGGAAGGGCATCAGAGGGACTCCCCAGTGAGGAAAGGGTGGGGGGGCCCCCTCAACAAGGAAAGGGCACCAAAGGGGATCCTTGAATGAGGAGAGGGCATCAGAGGGGACCCCCAACAAGGAAAAGGCATCAGAGGGGACCCCCGAGGAAGAGGTGGGTAGGGAGGAAGGCAGCCCTGTGGGGAGCACCTGGAGAGGGAATCCCCCAGGAGGGAGAGGAGGGGGTTTTGGGGTGCAGAGGGAGGTGGTTTATGCACAAGCAGCGAGGAAAGGGAGGGGAGGAGGGGGGTGCAGGGCACTGCCCCCCCCCAAAAGGCACCTGAGGGGCTCCCAGGGGGTTGGTGGGGAGGGAGGGAGGGTCCAGGCTGAGCATGGCTGGCTCTGCTCCAAGCTTCTGGGGGCAGAGGGGGAACTCAGGGGAAGGGGGACCCTGAGGGGCAGGAATGAGGCAGCAGGGAAGGGAGAGTGCGATGGGAGTGGGGGGTGAACCCTCAGCAGGGACCCCTCAGGCAGGGGGAGGGTGGGGGGCAAGGCAAGGAACACACAGACATTGCAAGGGCATCTCTGAGCCCCCCAAACCCAACCCCAGCACAGCTGCCACACCTCTCAGGTGGCTCAAAGCTCCTCCCTCCCTGCAATTTAAGGAGGGGGAGGGACACACACCCCCCAATCTGGGTGGCAGAGGGGTCGACAAGAAGGGGACCCCCCCGGGGCTGGCCCCCCGCTTCGGCACAGATCTACCAGAGCAGGTTCTCACCGTGGCAACTTTATTACAGGTACAGACAGTTAAGAGAGGACAGGTGAGGCCCCGGGGATGCAATTCCAACCCCCCCAAAATCATGTATTCCCCCTCCCTCCCTCCACCCTCCCAACCCCCCTCCCGACCCACAACTGCAACCAAGCTACTCAAAAAATGGAAAAAAAAAGGAGGAGAAATGAAAATTAACAAGCGACAGCTACAGGCAGGCAGAGAAGGAATCGACCGATCACAGGACAAGGGGACACAGTCTCTCTCGGCCGGCAAGAAAACTCTGCTCGAGGAGCAGCACAAGCTCAGATTTTGGAGTAAAAAGGAGGAAAATTTAAAAAAAAAAAAAAAAAAAAAGAGAGAAAAAAAAAAGGAGAAAAAAATAAAAAAAAAGAGAAAAAATAAAATTAAAAAAAAAAAATAAAGAGGATAATAGAGAAAATTGCTGTTCCAAGTCTCCTCTACAGGGTCCCGGTGCTGCCACCCCTGTGTGGGTCCCCCGAGCAGCCTCAGTAAGGGGAAAACCTCTGCTTCTCCGCTTTCAGTTTGTTAGTGACACAGGGCACGGCGGGCGCCGCGGCCCCTTTGGCCGCAGACACGACATTTAGCGCCAGGAGAGGGACAGGTTTCATGCCAAGCAGACTGGAGACACAAGGGGCGGTCGGAAGAGGGTTGGGGAGGCTGGAGGGTGCGTCGGAGGCCCCCGCGGTGGCGAGCGAGGGGGTGGTGGTAGAGGAGGAAGAAGAAGAAGGGGTGGAGGGTTGAGAGAGGTTGATGCTGAGGTGGTCAGGGATCGTGACGGAGGCTGCCTGGGAGGAGGGTTTAGCGCTTTCTAAACTGTAACAGAGGAGAAAAGGAACAAAAAAACAAACAAAAAAAAATAAAAAAGAAAAACAAAACAAACCACGGGTGGGTGGGAGGGAAGGAACAGCACAAAATGCGAAACAAAAAAAAAAAAAAAAAAAAAGGCACAGGACAAACAGCAAAAAACGGCGCAGGAGCCGAGCTGGTGGAGGGGGAGGGAGGGCAGGGAGGGAAGGAGGGAGGGGAGGGGAGGGGAGTGGCACTGCCAGGCCTGGCTGAGCCACACATGGGACCCCCCACACCCACCCCCGGGAATGAGCCTGGCTCAGCCATGAGGTCACACCCTGGGCACCGTGAAGGGAATGAGCCAAAAACCAGAGACAATCACTGGCAGCTCCTGCTCTGCCGTCAGTGACACGGAGCAGGGACACAGCCCCAGGGACCCCCAGATGAGGGACACGGCCCCAGGGACCTCCAGCCCCTCTGGGCCATGTGGAGTCAGGGGAGGGAGGGTGCAACTCCTGGCTCAGGGCAGGGAACATGGGACAAAGGGACATGGGTGGCCTGAGACCAGGCCCTGCCACTGCTACCCACGGCACCAGAGCAGAGCCAGGCCCTGCCAGCAGCACCAGCCACTCTCTGGGATGACAGTATCCTGCTGGGATGCTCGGGATCCCCAGGAGCAGGGCCAGGGAGCCCCTCCTGTCACCCCTCAGCACCGCAGTGGAACAGCAGAGACCACCAAGAGGCTCCTTCTGCAGCCACAGACTCCCCCCACGGCTGGAGCTTTTCCAGCCAAATCCATCACCCTGCAGCGTCTCACAGCCCCGGAGGCGATCGCAGTGGGGAAACTGGGGCAGCAGGCACAGGGAAGGGGGAAAGGAAACAGGGGAAAACACGGGGTGGGAGGGAGAAAACCCCTTCCCCTCATGCGGGGAACAGGGAGGGGAGCCTGGGAACCCCCCGGAACCTCGTCAGCGGGGACTCACCTGACATTAATTAGATACTGGGCCAGGCTGATGCTCGCTGCAGATCCAGTTATGGTCACCTGCCGGTCAGTAGATCCTTCCACGGGGTTGGCAATCTTGATCTGCGCCCCGGACATCTGGCGGATCTCGTTGATCTTGGCGCCCTGACGCCCGATGATGCAGCCAATCAGCTGGGGGGAGGCAGCAGCAGTGTTAGTTAATTAATTAATTAACCCTCATCGTCCTCACCCCCCTGCCTGGCACCTCTCCTAGGGTTGGGCACTGGGGAAAAATTCCTTCGTGGGAATTGTGCAGCTCCTGCCTCAGGCTGCTCAAGGCAGTGGGGGGGGTCACTGTCCCTGGAGGTGTCCCAAATCACGTGGATGTGGCCCTTGGGGACACGGTTCAGTAGTGGCCTTGATGGTGCTGGGAGAACAGTTGGACTTGGTGACCTGAGAGGCCTTTTCCAACCTTAACAATCTCATGATTGGATGATTAGTTGGTGGGGGGGGAGCAGGACGAGGTTGAGGAGTTGGAAGAGGGAGTTTAAGGGGCTGAAAAAGGGGTTTTCTGCCTTCAAGCCCCCTGGAAGGGGGATAAGGAATATGGTGACAGCCAGAGTGGCCCGAGGTGGCACTTTGGGGTGCAGCCACGAGCCTGCTGCAGCTTTAAAGCTGAGAACAGGCACCCCCACACCCCTTTTGTTAAGAGGGGCAGATCCTGGGGACCTCCAGGGCCAAGGGGCAGCTGTCTGCCCACGATGCCTCCACCCCCCCGATGCCCCTGGGATACTCACATCGTTTGGAATGGTGAGTTCATGGGAGGTGGTTTGAGCAGAGGCATCCAAACCTGCTCAGAGACAGAGAGAGGGGGGGCAGGTGAGGGGGATGACAGACTGGGGGTGCAGCACCCCAAGTGCTGCCAGCTTTAGGCTGCCTGGGAGGCCTCCGAGCAGGCTGGGGAGGGCAGAGCAGGCTGGGAGGTCACTCCAACCCCCGCTGCTCCCCACCCACTCCTTGCTTCCCCCCTGCTCCTCACTCACCCCCTGATTTCTCCCCCCCTTGTCCCCTCCCCGTCTGTCACCGCAGGGTCCTCCATCCGGGAGCAGGGTGCTGGCACTGGGGGGCTCCAGCCGGGCACTCAGCTCTGCTCCCACTCCAGTACCAACCTCCAAGGGCTACATCACCCCTCCTTCCTCCTCCTCCTCCTCCTCTCTGAGGTCCGGCAGGGCAGTGCTATGCTGGCTGGCACTGCAAGGCCACTCATGCCTCGTACGGGGCCAAGCGTGTGTGCCATGTGCATTTTTTTCCATGTTTTCACACTTTTCCCCCCTTCCCAGCTCACTCCCTGCTAGAGGGAGCAGTGGGAGCCTTGAGACCTCGCCCTGAGGCTCTGGGTGGGGGCAGGCAGTGTTCTGGGGACACAGCAGGTGACACGGTGCTGTCCCCGCCACCTCCAGCTCCTGACAGCTCCAGCACCTCCTTGGCTGGGTGTTGCTCCTCTCAGTGTGGTTTTTTTGGGGGGCGGGGGGAAAGCTCAGGGCCCACAGCTCGCTGGGACAGCTGAGCTTCTGCCCAATCCTGCTGCTCTCCACTATCCAGCTGAGCTCCAGGGCACGGACAGCTGAGTCAGGCTGCAACTCCAGCCCTTCTAGGGCTCCCCTCAACCCCCTTTCCCCCTCATTCTGGGCACAAAGGCGGGTAGAATCTATCAAGGAGAACGAGACCCCAGGCAGCATCAATACACAACAGAGTAACTACAGATTGTGTGTTTGGATCATTACCCCAATAGCCTTTCACCTCTGGAGAGCTGGAGTCAATGCCTGTTAAGATACAAGTCACAATGAGTTTGGCTGTCTCAAGTTTAGAGCCCCAAACGGGTATTTTTTTTTTTTCCACTTTCTTTTTTTTTTTTTTTAGCCATCTTAGCAAATCTAAAGCAAATTTGGTACAACTCAGCAGTTGCCTGCTCAGGCCTGGAGTAGCCGGAGGGGAGAGAGCGGGTGCTGCGGGCCGGGGGTCTCCCAGTGTGTTGGCAGAGTACGGGGGGGATGAGGGAGGGAAGCAGCATGGATGGAGGCCCTGCCTGTGCCGGGCTCGGCTTGTCCCTACCCCTGCAGCCCCCAGAGACATCACAACAATCGTTACCTGGCCGGGCCCAGCTCGGGGGAACGTTTGGGTTTAGGTTTTTGAGCACGAGCGCGGCCCCACGGAGGAGCCGGGGGCAGCCCGGGCTGGGCTCCGGCCCGCGCTAGCGCACACGGAGAGAAGGAGTTTCCATACCACTGAATCCAGTGTTGCCATGAGACATTGGAAAGTGTGACTGTTGCATTGCCAACTGGTGCAGCTTGGTCAGCTAGAGGAGGGAAAAGAGAGAGAAAAGAGAAAAGGCTGGCGTTAGCCATTTCCCGAGGCCAGGGGGGGCCAGGACTCACCCCGCACGCGCGCCCGCACGGACACCGGCCCCGCCGCCCCGGCCCCTCCGCACGCGGCCCGGCCCTCTCCGCACGGAGGCCAAGGTGGGCTGGGGGCTGCGCCCACCCCTCGGTGCAGTGAGGTCTGGAGGAGCTCAGGAAGAGAAGCAGAGAGGAGCGGGAGGGAGCAGGTGCTTGCAGCACTGCGGGGGAGCGGCAGGAACGGGGACAGAGCACAGCTCAGCTCCGCCAAAGGAGCAGCTCTTCCAGCCCAGCTTCCTTCTAAGCCCCTCTCCCCCCTGGCCTGGCGCGTCAGACCCCCCCCTCGCTGCTCTAAGGTGCCAGGAGCAGAGACCAGCCCCTACGGGATGAGGATGGGTGCCAGAGGATGGAGGTGTCCGACAGCACCGGGAGAGGCGGCCGCTGCCGGGATGGTCCCTCCTCTCCCGAACGGACCCGCCAGGCTGGCAGCAGCCTGGGATGGGCCGGATCCAACCCCCTCCCCGACTGCCACCTGCGCCCACTCGTTGGGCCAGCTGTCCCCTGCCCCGGGAGAGCCACCGTGTGCTGGGGGGGGGTGTTCTGGTGCCGAATTCAGGGAGGAGGAGCAAGGGGGTGGGGGCAAGGGAAAAGCCGGAGCTGGTGTGAAATGCCAAGCCAGGGAGAGGTGGGTTTGGAAAAAAAATATAACAGGAGCAGGGAAGTGTCAGAGAGGAGGTGAGGGGAGGATCCAGGGAGAGCTCTGAGGCCGGGTGAAGCTGGCTGCAGGAAGGCCAACTGAGGGGGGCGAGTTTTTTTGGGGGGGGGCTCGGATCAGATCGAGCATTCGGCCCAAGCTGAGCAGCTCGAGTGGAGAAAGCACGGAGAAAATTTTGGAAGGGGGGAAGGAAAAGGGTGGATTTCAAGACAAGAAGTTGTAAATAAAAACTTACATCTGGCTGTGGAATGGCATACTGTCCTTGAATGGTATAGGCCTACAAAAGGAGGAAAACAGTCCTATTAACAACCATCGGACAGCCACCCAGGGACAGACAGATTTCAACTAGCCAGGAAGTCAGAGAGCCAAGGTGGAGAGTTCTCCGGGGCGAGGGAAGTGGGGCAGGAGAGGCAGGGGACGGATAAATGCTGTCACAAGCAGTTTCTAGGCTGGCGGTTACTCGAATTGGCCTGACGTGGCGGGTACGGGGAGGGGGGTGGGCAGAATCGGTGCCGTCCCCCCCCAAAAAAACAACCAAAAAAAAAATGAAAAAAAAAAAAAAAAAAAAAGGTGGCAGACAAAAAAAAAAAAAAAAAGAAAACCAAAAAACCAAAAATAAAAACCAACAAGAGAACGGCTGGGATCTTGATGAAGATGTTATGGTGTGGTGAGTCCGACAATGCTGCTATCCCTGCGCCCCCGCACAGGCAGGGAGGATCCAACGCCCCGCCGGCCCTGCTGCTGCTCCCGGCCCCTCTCTGCCCCGGCCCAGCAGCTCCCCTGCCTCCCCCCACCCCAAAAAAAAAGTTGCCCCGTTCCGAGTCCTCTCGTCACTCCGCACGCCTAGGACAACGTCGCCGGGCAAGCTACAGGTCAGTGCTGGCGCTGGCTACCGCTGCTCGACACGGCCCAGCGCTCGGAGGGGAACGAGGCGAGGGCCTGACCTGCCACAACTCCGAGTTAACTCGAGGTTAAGGGACAGCCACAGACTTCAGATGCCTCCTGAAGCTACCCAGAAAGGGCGAGTCACTGGCTGGGGCCTGGCTGGCTAAGGTTTGGGGAGGTCTGGGGGGGCCGGGCAGGTGGGGGTGGGTGGGAGAGGAAGGGGAGAGGGGGGTACACAGCCTCACTTCCAGGTCACCGGAAGAACTGCAGCCCAGGCTGGAATTGGCCCAAGTTCGTTGCCATGCAGTGGCTGCCGGGTGGCCTGCGTGAGGAGAGGTTGGTGGGCTCAGAGTCCAGTTCCCAGTGGACAGGAGTCCACAGCACAAAAAGCCACCGTTGTCGGTTTTGGGGGACGGGGACGGGGATGCCACCCTTGTTGGCAGTCTCAGAGAGGCCAAGGATTGAACGGGCCGTGGAGACTGAACTCCCCTCTCACCTCCTGAGGTGGTCCCTCCAAGTCAGAGTTGAGGCACATGGATGGGGCGGTGTGGGGGTAGCTCGCACTGCCGCTGCTGTACCTGTCCTGTGGATAAATTAGAGGACTTCAGTCTCCAGGGCTGTCAATCCGAAACCTTTCGCTAACACCAAACTCACATCCACATTAGCTCAGTGCTGATCGAGGGCTCGCCCTGCTCTACGCACGACTCTGAGCTGCAAAGACAGAGCCCAACGGCCGCCAGGAGCGGGGGGGCCCGGGCGGCTGCTGCGGGGCTTGGCCGCGGCCCTGGGCCAGGGATGGGGGCGGAAAGAAGGAAGGGGGAGAAAAAGGGGAAGGGGAGGGAAGAGATGCGTGGCCGTGGGAAGCCTGCTCCTCACTGCTCTAACGGGGAAGGCGGCCGGCTCCCGCCCCGGGGGTCCGCGCGTACGGCCCTCCGCTGGCAAGGGGGAGGGCGCTTCCCCCGGGGGGCAGAGCGGCGGGAGAAGCTGTCGGAGAGGCGGGGGGGGCTGACCGGGTTCAAGGGGGGGAGGAAGAGGCAGGGAGGGCAGGGGTGGGGAGGAAGGGGACGGCGGCAGGTCCGTCCCCAAAACAAGCATGGCCTGGCGTGGGGGGGGAGAGCAGAGTCAGGCCTGGCTCTCAGGGAGGCCGGCAGCAGCTACCCCTTTTCCCTGACCCCCTTCCCTGCCTACGGAGGCCTCCACCGACAAGGCCAGGCCCTGCCTGCGCGGGTCCCGGGCCGGAGCCCACCCCGAGGGGTCTCCCTGGCAGCAGGAAGGCAGCGGATGCGTTTGCACGAGTCGCCGTGGTTTCTCCGAGCTTTACGGCAGCCCTGGGAACCGCAGGGTGGGAGCGGGTGATCCGCTCCTGGGCCCGGCCTCCCAGTCAGCATCCCCCACCCCGAAGAGGGCAGGGGGATTCGGGGCTTTACAGCAGACAGGATCCCAAGGGAGCCCTGTCCCCTGTAACCTGGCTCACGGCAGGGAGCGACTCCCCAGCTCAGCTCAGCGCAGGAGGGACTAAACTCCAGTCACCTGACACTACTCCTATCTGACACACCCTCCCCTCGTGCGAGACGAAGCCTTTGCACACCCCAACCCTACCCACGGCACAGGCTGAGCCTTTGCACCCCCAAGAGCCAGTCACGGAGAGCAGAGAAGCCCCAGCCTCCGGGCCGGTCACCCACAGCAGGTCACACCAATGTCCCTGGAGCCAGCCCGAGGCAGAGGGGCAGAGCCTGGGTTTGGCAGCTGGAGCCTCGGCCCCATTCAAATCCCCACTGCTGCCACCACACTGGCAATGTTTTTTTGGCTGGTTAACTCCAGGAGTGTTTTCCAGCATCCCCTCCTCCCAAATTGTCCCCTTTCCCCACTCTCATCCCTTGGCAGGGACGGTTGGAGCTGGCTCTGGGAGGCTGAGGCCCAGCAGAGCCGCTCTGGGCCGGAGGCACGGCGTGGGTGACGGGCACGCGGAGTGGTCGGGGCGCGCTGGCAGCTCGGTACGACACCCCCTGCCCCCCTCCCCACCCCGCACCCCAGGAGCAGAGGAGAGGCCTTACCTGGCCGCCTGCAAAGATGACGGGAGAGCTGGATGGCTTGGGTCGGTACGGGATGGTGACACCCTTCGGGGGAGACTGGGTGACAGGTAGAGAGAGCAGGTCAGACACCGAGGGCCGCTGGCACCAACAGCTCCCTCCCCGCACCCCAGGGCTCTGCTTCAGCTTCCCAACTGGCCGTCTGGGGGACCCACAGCAATGATATTTCTTCCCCATCCCAGGCACAAGGCCCGGGAGCGGAGCAGTGGGACAGCTCAGTGTCACCGTGCTGGGCAGCACGACCGGTCACCGTGAGCAGCTCTCGAGGCCTCGCTCGACCCCGGTTTTAAGCGGCTCCAAGCCTCACCTGGATGAGGCTGTAATCCCCAGCTATCCCTTTATCCCCCAGCAGTCATTTTCTCCACCCTCAGCGTTTCCACCTCATGGAGGAGACACAGCTGCCAAGGGCAGTGGGATCCCCCACACAGGCCTGAGGAGGGGCCCTACCTCAAGCATGACGACGCAGATCTGTTTGACGCACTCGATGATGGACTGTGGGATCCCAGCAATGGTGATGGCTCGCTCAGTCGAGTTGGGCAGCATGTCCCCTGCCACCTGGACCTGTGCCCCCGTGCTCTGCCAAGTCGAGGGTTAAAAATAACCGGTCAGACCCCAGGGAGGGTTGTGACCTCAGCGATGAACCCCGTGGATGGTTATACATAGCCAAAACTGTTCCCCCCTCCTCCTTTTCCCCCCCAAAATAAAGTCCTTTAATCCCAGCTGGATACAAGTCAAGCACTGGGAGCCCGAGGCAGCAGAGGGGGACCTGGGCTCAGCCTGTCCCTGTAACCCAAGCCAAGCCCATCTCTGCGCCAGCAGAGCTGAGCAGAGTTAATCCAGCAGCACCCAGCGCTAAATGGCATGGGTGAGGGCAGCATGGGCCTGGCAGCACATCTCCCCCTCCAAAAACTGGGAGAAGGCTGGGGAGGGGGCACTCAGGAGCCATGGGAAGGAGGGGGGAGCAAGAACCCAGGCGTCCAGCTGTGGGGGACAGCACTGGGCAGGGAAGGGTCTGCCTCGAGTCTCAGTTTCCTGAGCACTAAAAACACAGGGAGCTCCAAAACATCCCAGTAATGCCACATTCCTGCCACGTGGTACCATGGGGGGGCACCCAGAGCCCCACGGAGACCTCCCCCCCGGGGTGGCCACCACGCACCTCTCGGATCTCCTTGATCTTGCAGCCTCCCTTCCCAATGAGGGACCCGCACTGGCTGGCAGGGACCACAAGTCGGAGGGTGACCGGGGGCCGGCTGGCAGCTGTGCTGTTGGTCATGGAGCTGCTGATGTCCTGTGAGGAAGAGGAGGGGCTCAGAGGGGTTGGCCTGGCCTGGCACAGCATCCCCGCCGGAATGGCACCGGCACGCAGCGGGGACGTGCCCAGCACAGGGACAGGGAGATGACGCTGGCACCAGGAGCCCCAGCCAAGGTGACCTCGGGGCTCTCCCAGTCCCATTTCCAGGGATTCCTTAACGGCCGCGTTTTGGGGAAGCAGCAGCCACACTCTGTTGTCTCAGTGGAAACGGGGTTTTAACCGCCCCCAGCCCTGGGTGGGTCACACCTCAGCTGACTAAGAATCAGCTGTGTCACTGCTGGGGGGGGGACAAGGGTTGGGGGCTCAGACTCCACAGCTCCCAGGTCAGCACGGAGCCTCCCGCTGCACCAGGGATCAAGGCAGGAGCTCCAGGAAAACAATCCCGGCACCGATTACAGCGATCATGTGCTGGCAGGGGGAGGGGAGGCACAAGGCCAGGGCTCAACTGACCTACTAAAAGCAAAGCTTCAGTTCCAAGGCCGCTGCCCAGGGCCACGCTTGGCCCTCAGAGGACTCCGGCTCTCAGCGTGTGGCACAAACAGCTCTGGGCTCTGCAGCCTTTTAGGCAAGAGCAGGGGGGTTTGGGGACAGAGCTGCCAGCACAGGGCTGTTCCTCCCAGGGAAGTGTCCCAAATCCAAAGGACAACAGATTTGTACCCCCATGGGCGAGGCAAGGGCCACAGAGCTCTGCCCCACACCAGGCAAGGAGCACTCCCATCTCCCAGTGCCTCCAGTGCAGAGCAGGATGGAAACCTCCTCAACATCACAGCCCTGAGTAGGCTCTCATGCCCACAGACAGGATCCAGGTTATCCAGGATCAACATTCCCCCTGGAAGTTGCAGATTCAATGGGACCAGGGGTATGGTGCAGCTCCTCCTCCAGTGCTGCACAGTTACACCCCCAGCCCCCTCCTCGGTGCGGTCAGGGATGGAGACGAGCTTTGGTCCCCACTGGGGCATGTACGAGGGGAAGTGGCAGCAGGACGAGCAGAGCCAGGGGGATTCTGCCCAAAACTGTTTAACCAGTGCCCAGGGAAGTCCCTGCAGGGCTCTGGCTCCGGCACTGCCTGGACCTTGACCCAGCTCCCAGACGGGCAAAGATCGGGGGCCCCACAGGGAAACACCGGCCATCCATGCGGAAATGGCCCAACCTGTTGCTCAGCCCCAGCAGGACAAACCCAGCAGGGACAAAGGCCTCCCAAGTGCAGACCCCCTGGCACACAGGGGTCAATTTACCCAGGGAAAGGGGCAAACGGGGGCAGTGACTATGGTGAGGAGGGGGCTTGTGCTGCAGACACACCTCTTCCAGTTTGTCAATGATCATCGCAAAAGCTTTGAAGATGGCGTTGGTGGGTCCCGCGAGGGTGATGATCCGCTCGGGGCAGTTCCCTTCCGAGATGTTGATGCGAGCTCCGCTCTGCGGGAGGCAAACGCCACCTCAGCGCTCCGGGCCCCCCTCGACCCCCCCAGGGCAACCGCGGGGCAGCCGGAGTTCCCCAGGATCCCCCGCTGGGGACGAGCCCTCCTCCCCGCCTCCCTCCCTCCTCCCTCCCTCGGCTCGGGCAGCCATCTTCTCCTCCTCGGCTTCCTGCCGCGCCTGCCCACACCTCCCGGCATTCCCCGCGCCGCCGCTCCGGCCGCTGCCTCCGCGCTGCCTGCGGAGCCCTCGGAAGGCCCCGCGCCGCCGCCCCCGGATCCCCCCGCAGACCCTCCCTGGCCCCGGGACTCACCTCCTCACGCATCTTCTTCACGGACTCCCCTTTCTGTGAGGAAGGAGAGAAAGGAAAAAGGCGTTAGCGTGGCTGTGGGGGAGGGGAGGGGAGGGGACGAGGAGAGAAGGGGAAGGCGGGATGAGAGCGGTGGTTCCTCACTTACCTTCCCAATGATGCTTCCCACCTCCTGGGATGAAAACAAAAGCACCATTAGTCAGCGTTTTAAAAACTCCAGGAGTCCCAAAGCCTAAACTCCTTCCTTTTACAGCCAAAACTTGCTCCTTTTACAGTCTAAACTTGCTCCTTTTACAGTCCAAACTTGCTCCTTTTATAGTCTAAACTTGCTCCTTTTACAGCCCAAACAAGTTCCTGAGCACTTGGGATCTGTCCCCTCCAGACACCCAAGGATGTGCACTGACACTCTGCTCCCACCTGAGCTCCCTCCAGGTCGATCCCCCTGCCCCCCATTATTATTTTCCTCCCTGGCTGTGCTTTTACGGCGCTGCTGCTGCACCCCAGGAGCCGGCCGGGCGCCAGGAACACATTCCCGGCTCTGCAGCAGCTCCAGGAGATTCCCCCCGCCCGCCATGGAAGCACCCAGCGCACCCCGTGCCAGGTGAGGGTTGGGGATGGATGGGACACAAACCTTTCCGTGCATGAGTAGCCGGATGGTGAGTGTGACATTGAGACCCCCTTCGATGACTCCGGTGTCCATGGTGGGGTCGGCTCAGGCTGTGGCAGCGCTCGGGCCTTGGGTGAGCGGCGCTGGGGATGAGAGGGGCCGGGTGAGGCTCTTCCAACCCTCCCCAGCCCATTCCAGCAGCATTCCAACCTCCCCGCGCTTCTTCTCCCCTCAAATCTCCCCCCGGAAGTTTCGGGCCGTGCACCTCCCCAGAGAGTTGATCCATGGTGGTTTGGCTGCTCCTCCTGCCCGTTTCCAGGGCTGAACTGGCCTGATCCCACCAGGATCCAGCAGCTCCTAAGGCCACAAGGGTCTTGCTCTTACAGGGGCTTCCTGTGGGGACAAGGGACCCCGAGGAGGGACTGAGAACTTCAGGGTGACCCTCAGGTGGGACTGGGGACACAAACGGTCCCTGGACAACCAGGGGGCACTGGGGACCTAAGAGGGGCCCCTGAGTGGGCTGTACAGCTTTGGGGAACCTGCCTGTCTGTGTGAGCCCCACTTCTTCCCCAAACCCCGAGCCTTCCTGCAGCTACCCAGCAGGAGCAAGTGCCCCATTCCCGGAGGTCTGAGCCTCCGAGAACCCAGGACTGGGGAGAAAATAAACCACATCCACTTCCCTGAGCCCTGCGCCCGCGTGGGGCCTCCCAGAGCAGGTTCCGAGGCGATTCCCTCGGACCCAGATAAGGCCACATGAGCGCACGATCAGGTTTCAAACCACCTGAGTCGGCAGCGGTTGCAAAACAGCCCGACCGGCCCCAGCCAGGCGTTTAATGGGAATCCGGTAAATAAACTCCCTTTTCAGCCCTCGCTTTTGCCCCATCAAAGTTTAACCACGGCCAGGGGTTCGCTCGCGGGCCGGGGCAGCGCTGCCTCGCTGGCAAACCAGAGGGTTTTGCCGCGGCCCGGAGTCGCGGCCTCCATGAGCTCAGCCCGACATCCCACCACATCCAAACTGGCGCCGCCGGCCCGGCTTGGGAAGCAGAGCCGGCCCCAATTCTCCCGCTCCCAGCCCACCCGGACCCGTCTCCGCTCGTCCCACGAGCCCCGGCCGGTCCCGGGGACAAAAGGGGCCGAGCGGCCCCGCTCCGGGCTCCCGGCGAAGCTCCTCCGCAGGAAAACTTCCCCGAGCTCCCCCTCGCCGGATCCAACCCCACCCGGGATCCCCGTCCCGAATTGGGACCAGCACGGGGGGGGACCGGGTTCCTGGGGCTGGGACGTGGCTCCAAAACGCGCCTGTCCCTGAGGCGGGAACGCGGCTCCTGAGCCAGCTCAGCCCTGGGCGGGGGGGGGGGGAACCAGGCCGGGGGTCCTGGGCTCCGAACCCGGCTGGGGGACCGCGACAGGAACGGGGGTTACAGGGCGACCCCCGGGACAGCGATGGAGCCCCCGGAGTGAGGGGCGGGTAAGCGGGGGGGTTCCGGGCCGGTAGCTTCGAATGGGCCCCGGAGCCCGGCGGGGGGAACCGGGAGCTGGCGGAGGGGCTCTGGAGCCCGGACCGGGCTGGGGGGGACCGACCCCAGGACTCTGAAACCCCCCCAGAACCGGGGGGCTCGGGGGCAGATCCCCGGCCGGGGATCGCGGCTCCGCACCGGGCAGGGCCCGGGGGGGCTCGGGGAGGAGGAAACACGGATGCCCCAACGAAGAGGAGGGCGACCCCCCCTTTCCACTCTGGAGGTGTGTGTGGGGGAGAACAACAGCGCGGGATGGCGGAAAAAAAAAAAACAAACGGACCCGGCCGGGAAAATATAAACTCCCAAAAACTGAAAAACAAACAAAAAAAACCCAAAACCAAAACTGAAGAAAAAAACCCCCGAAACAACAAAACGTAAAAACGGGAATAAAAAGAAAAAAAAAAAAAAATCTCCCTTCCCCCCCCCCCCCAGCCGGCCCGGGCGGGGGGCGGCGGCGCCATGTGACGCACGCGGCGCCCCGGACCCCCCCGGGCTCGGTTCCGGCGGGGGTGGCGGCGGGGGGGGTTGCGAGGAGAGGGGGGGGGACGACAGAGGCTCCCCCGGACCCCCCCCAACCCCCTCGGGCCGCCGCCCCCCCGGCGGCGCGGGGCGCGCGGGCCGCACAGGCCGCACAGGCCGCGCAGGCCGCGGGCGCCGTGAGGGCGCGGCCGGCAGGGGGAGGGGGGGGGGGGCGGCGGGGGGGCCGCGCCAGGGCCCGGCCCGAGAGGGGGGTGTGGTGTGGGGGGGTTGGTCGGACCCGGATGGCGGCCGGGGGGGCGCGGGGGGCGGTTGTGAGGGGGGTGGTGTTGGTGGGGGGGGGGAGGGGGGGGGGTCGGGCCTACCTGTGTCGGCGCCGGTAACGGCGTTGGGCGAAGGGCGCTCCGGGCGGAGCGGGAGGAGGAGGAGGGAGGGCGGGAGGGAGGGGGGGGAGGCGGGGAGGGAGCGCGGCGGGCGGGCGCGCGGGATGGCGGCGGCGGCGGCGCGGGCGCGGCTGCTCCGGCTGCGGCGGCCGCGGGTCTGGGAGGGGGCGGCGGGCGCGGCCCGATTTACACCCGCCCCGACCCGGAAACGCACCGCGCGCGCGGGGCGGGACAGAGCGGCCGCCGCGCCCCGCACAGCGCCGCCCTGCGGCTGGGAGGGATGAGAGAGGGGGCGCACGGGGGTGAGGGGGTAAAGGGGGGAACTGGGGGGGTATGGGGGGGCGTGAGGGGGAATGGGGGAACTGGAGGAGTTAAGAAAGGAATGAGGGGCAAAGGGGTGAATGGAGGGTTATGGGGAGTTATCAGAGGGAATGGGGGCAGTGGGGGAGTTATGGGGGGTAATGGGGGGCACTGGGGTGGTTATGGGGGCAATGGAGGGCAATAGGGGGACGGGGCTCTGGGTGCAATGGGGGGCACTGGGAGGTAATGAGGGGGACGAGGGGGAATGGGGGGCACTGGGAGGCAATAGGGGGCAATGGGGGCACTGGGGACTAATGGGGAGTAATGGGGGGCACAGGGGGCAATTGGGAGTAATGGGGGTGAGGGATGGGGGGAGCAAGGAGAGAGAAAAGTTTGGGGGGGCAGAAGTGTGTAAGGGGGGCCGTGGGGCAACTGGGGGGCAAAGAGGGGCACTGGGGGCAATGGGGGGGCAATGGGAGGGACTGGGGGGCAATAGGGGCAGAGGGGCAGTTCCCCCCACAGAGGGGCTTAGGGGGCTTGTGTCCCACCCCCGACCCCCCCCAGGGGATTTGTACCCCCCGCTCCCTTCTCCTCTCACCCCCCAGTGGCACAAAAGAGACACTGACACATATTGGGGTGTCCCAGGGCTTTATTGGGGGGCACCCCTGGGCCCCCCCAGCACCCAGAGCCCCTCTTGGGACCATGGGGTGGGGAGACATGGAGACATGATGGGCACGAGGACCCTGGTGGTCTCAGGGGGTCTTGGGTCCTCCCAGGAGGACAGGGGTGGTCCCAGGTGGTCCTGGGGGGTCCCGGGTGGTCCCAGGGGGTCGTGGCAGGAGCCTCAGTCAGAGCTGCTGGAGGAGGAGGAGGAGGAGGACGAAGAGCGCTGTGGAGGGACAGCACAGCCATGAGCATCTGGGGAGAGGCCGGGGGAGACCCCCTGTGCCCCCTCCCCGCGACCCCCCCCCCACCTTGTGCCTCTTCTGAGCCTTCTTCATCTTCTTCTTCATCTTCTTGGCCGCCTTCTTGTCCAGCCCGGGGGGGTACAGGGCGGGCACCCCAGGGTGGGGGGGCTGCAGGGGTGGAACTGGGGGGGGGGCCGAGGGGCCCAGGGGAGGGCCTGTGGGGTACGGGGGGGGCCCAGGGGGGTATGGGGGCTGCCCTGGCCCCCCCAGAGGGTTCGGGGGTACCCCGGGGGGTGGATACACGGGGTTGGGGGGTGGCACCTGGGGGGAGTACGTGGGGTTTGGGGGGTACACGGGGTTGGGGGGGGGCGGCTGCCCTGGGGGGGGGAAAGAAAAGATTGAGGGGGGGACCCCCAACCCGTCACTGCCCAGGGGAGGGGGCAGGAGTGGGGGTCAAGGCAGCCCCCCCATTCTGGGGTGTCCCCCCCATACCTGCACCAGGGTTCCACATGGTGGGTGACTCCGGGACCTGGGGGGGCACATGGGGTGAGTGGGGACCCCCCAGTACCCCAGGAAAGATCCCTGGGGACCCCCACTGCCACGGGGACCCCCCCGGCCTCCGAGGGGAAACAGCCACGGTAGCTCAGGGGGGCCCGGCCATGTGTGTGTGTGTCCCCGCCCCGGGGGCTGGATCCGGGGTGTGAGAGGGGCAGGGCGATGTGGGGGTGCAGGGGGGAGCCTGAGATGTGGGGTGTTATGGGGGAGTCAAGGGGTTTGGGGGTGCAGGGGGAAATTGGGGTTACACAGGGGGGATCTGGGAGTCCTGGGTGGGTCTGGGGGTGCAAGCGGGGTTTGGGGTGCACAGGGGGACTTTGGGGTGCAGAATGGGGTGCAGGGGGGGCTTGGGGTGCACAGGCGTGTTTTGGGGTGCAGAACGGGGTGCAAGTGGTGTTTGGGGTGCACAGGCCGATTTTGGGGTGCAGAACGGGGTGCGAGGGGGGTTGGGGTGCACAGAGTGATTTTGGGGTGAAGAACGGGGTGCGGCGGGGGTTGGGGTGCACAGAGGGACTTTGGGGTGCAGAACGAGGTACAGGCGGTGTTTGGGATGCACAGGGGGGTTTTGGGATACAGAACGGGGTGCAAGGGCTGTTTGGGGTGCACAGAGGGACTTTGGGGTGCAGAACGGGGTGCAGGGGGGGGTTGGGGTGCACAGGGGGGTTTTGGGGTACAGAACGGGGTGCAGGGGGTGTTTGGGGTGCAGGAGGGGTTTTGGGGTGCAGAATGAGGTGCAGGCGAGGTTGGGGTGCACAGGGGGTGGATCAGGGGGGTTCGGGGGCTCCGCTCCCACCTGCGCTCCGGCCGCGGCCCCTCCCGGCAGGAAGAGGGGGCGGGGCTTAGTGACAGGCTCCTTCCCCATGGGCGGGGCCTGTATTGTAGCCCCTCCCTTGGGGCGTGGTCAGAGTGCGGCTCCTCTCCCGGGTCCCCCCTTCCGTCCCCCCCCCCCCGCCGCTCCCGGTGTCTCCGTTTCCCCCGCACGTACCTGGCGAAAGGGGGGTGGTCGCGGGCCGGAGTCCCCCGGGGGGGGCGCAGGACCCGCAGCCAGGCGCTGCAGCCGCTGGAGCGCCCGCTCGGCCGAGAGCCGCGCCTCGGGGTCGGGGTCCCAGCAGTCCTCCAGCAGCTCCGGCAGAGCCCCCCCGGGCTGTGGGATCCCCCCCACCCCAGCTGTGAGCTCAGCGGGGAGGGGGAACACCCCCATGCCGAGGGGATCCCGCCGAGCATGACACCCCCAAAGAGGGACATCCCCCAAACAGGGACACCCACCCCAGGCAGGGACACCCCTGGCACCCTCAGCACCTCCGGGCACCCAGGAAGGGACACCCCCTGGGAAGGGGCACCCCTGGGCTCCCCCAGGCACCCCTGGGCATCAAGGCAGGGACCCCCCGGGATGTGGGACCCCCCACCCCGTGCACTCAGAGGGACCCCCTTGGTGGGGGAACATCCCCACACTCAGGAGAGTCCCACTGGATAGGACACCCCCAAATAGGGACACCCTCCCAGGCAGGGATACCCCCGGACAGGGATCCTCCTGGGCACACCCAGACCCCCCTGGGCACCAAGGCAGGGACCCCCCCTCGGCCATGGGCCCCCTGAGTCACCTGCACACCCGTGGGACTCTCTGGGAATGGACCCCCACGGGTCACCCCCACCCACGGGCACCCTCAGCACCCTGGGCCACCCTCGGGCACCCAATCGGGGGGTGCCCCCCGGGGGTCTGACCTGAGGGGCTTGGTGCCAGGCGGGGGGGATGAGCGGCCGCCGCCGCTCGTCCGCGGCCAAGCGCCGGAGCTGTGCCCCTGTAGGACTGGAGCCCAGCTCCGCCTCGTAGGCCAGCTGGAACGCTGGCACAGGGGCTCCTGTGGGGCAGGGAGGGGGTCAGCAGGGCCGGGGGGGCCCGCAGGGAGCAGGGGGGGACCCCCAGGGGTGCTCACCGGGGCTGAGGGCCTGGCAGCGAGACAGGATCTCCCAGAGCAGCAGGGCCAGGGCGTAGATGTCGGCCTGGCGCAGGGCACGGCCCCAGGCCCGCAGGTCCAGGCTCTCGTCCAGGATTTCAGGTGCCAGGTACCGCTGGGTGCCCGCCTGTGCCCACCAGGGCCGTGAGCCCCGTGCGGGGTCAAGGGCACGGGGGTACAGGAGCACAGGGGCACCAGCCCCCTGCACTGGGGCTGGCCAAGCTCGGGCATGATGGCTTGGCTGGCACCCAGACACTACCCTGCCAGCAGCTCGGGGGGTCTCGTCCCCAGGCTGTCACCTTCCCTTCCCATCCCATCCCATCCCATCCTCTCCCACCCCATCATGTCCTATCTCATCCCATCCATCCCATCGCATCCCCTCCTGTCCTGTCCAGTCCCGTCCCATCCCATCCCGTCCCGTCCCGTCCCGTCCCGTCCCATCCCATCCCATCCCATCCCATCCCATCCCATCCCATCCCGTCCCGTCCCGTCCCGTCCCGTCCTGTCCCGTCCCGTCCCATCCCATCCCATCCCATCCCATCACTATCCCCAGCCTGTCACCTTCCCTTGTCTTCCCTTCCCTTCCCATCCCCATCCCTGGCCTGTCACCTTCCCTTCCCATCCTATCCCATCCCTGTTCTGTCCCACCCTGTCATGACCCATCCCGTGCCATCTGACCTCATCCCATTCCATCTCACCCCATTCCACCCCACCCCCCCACCTTGCGGATGGCCACGACGTGCCGTGCCCCGGTGCCGTCCTGGGCGCGCGGTGGCAGCGCCAGCGCCAGCCCAAAGTCCCCGATGGCGCAGGTCCCGTCCTCCCGCACCAGCACGTTCTGGCTGCTCAGGTCCCGGTGCACCACGCTGGGCTTGTACAGCCCTGGGAGGCACAGGAGGGAAGGGGGGGGCTCAGAGTTGGGGGGGGGGACAGGGCAGGGGGACCCCCTGGCAGAGCTCAGGGCGGGGGGGCCGCGCTCACCGTCGCGCCAGAGCTCCTGGTGCAGGAAGGCCAGGCCGCGGGCCAGGGACAGCGCCAGGCGCACGCTGCCCGCCCACGTGCCCACGTGCTGCCCCAGGAACTGGCGCAGGGACCCCTGGGGACACCGGGAGGACATGGGTGGGCACGTGGGGCAGCCCCTCCTTTCCCCCCCCGGGGGGTTGGGGCACCCCGAGTTATGGGGTGTCCACGGCAGGGGCCCAACCAGGGTGGGCACCTCCATGGCCTGGGCACACCCGTACACACCTGTGCACACCTGTGCACCCCCCCAGCCCAGGCCCATCTGTCCACACCTGTCCACCCCCCCACGGAGCCCAGGCACACCTGTGCACCCCCCAGCAACTTCTGCACCCCCCCGTGCACACCCAGAGCCTCGCACACTCCCCTGGCCCCCCAAGCCGCTGCCCCCCTCCCCCGTGCCACCCACCCCCCCCCCGCGCCCCCGCGGGGACTCACGGCCGGGTAGAGCTGCAGGACGAGCAGCCCCCCGCGGGCGCGGGGCCCGGCGCCCCTCGTGCCCAGCAGCCGGGCCACGTTCTCGTGCTCCATCAGGGGCAGGGCGTGCACGGCCCGTTCAGCCGCGAACCGCCCGCCCGCCCCCGCCGCGAACGCCTTGATGGCCACGGGCCGCTGGCGAAGGGTCCCCCTCCAGACCGCCGAGAATCGCCCCGACTGCAGCACCTGCCCCGGGGGGGGAGACACAGTCGGGACTGCTGGGGTGTTCCCAATCCCGGGCACCCCAACACTCAGGGATGTTCATCCCCGGGCACCCACGGGTGTGCCTGGTCCCACTGTCCCCCACCCCAGGCACCCCCGGGCACTCTGAGCCCTGTTTTTCATTGTTCCACCCCCACGGGTGCCCCCTTAACCCCTTCGTGTGCCCAGTCCCACTGTCCCCCACCCCAGGCACCCCCGGGCACTCTGAGCCCTGTGTTTCATTGTTCCACCCCCACGGGTGCCCCCTTAACCCCTTTGTGTGCCCGGTCCTGGTGTCCCACACCCTGGGCACCCCTCAGTACTGCCAGCCTTGTGTTTCGTTGTGCCACCCTCATGGGTACCCCCCTAGTCCCTTCACACACCTCCACGGGTGACCCCCCAGTACAGTCTCCTTAACTGCCCTCCCACTTGGATGTCCCTCCTGTTGGATGCCCCTTGCCCATGGGTCCCCCCCAGTGGCTTCCCTCCCATTGTGTGCCCCCCCTTGGGTGCCCCCCACCCACGGGTGCCCCATACCTGCAGGAAGTGCAGTGCAGGCAGGTCCGGGCTCTGGGGGGGCTCTGGGGGGACCCCGATTCTCCGGCCCTCCCGGGGTGGCTGCCCCGTGTGGGCCCTTGACCGTCGCAGCCCTGGATGGGGGACATGGGAGACACCGGGGACACCCCGAGGACATCCAGGGACCTCCCACCCAGGAACCCCCCCAGTCAGGGACACAGGGTCTGGGGACATCAGGGACCCCTGGGCTCCCACCTGGGGGGACAGGGGGATCCCCATATCTGGGGGCTCCTGCATCCTGGGAACACCCCACCCGGGACCCACCCACCCAGGGGGCCCCAGGACAGCAGGGACCCCCCTGCCCCAGGGACAGGGTGACACAACACTTGGGGACCCTACCCACCCACCCACCCCAGGAGACCCACACCCTGGGGACATCAAGGATGTGGCACTTGGGGACACCCAGGGGACATGGGGCACAGGTGCCTGTGCCCGGGGGTCCCCCCCTCCCCCCCGTGTCCCGGTCCCTACCGAGGATGCCCAGGCAGGTGAGGAGGATGAGGAGGAGGGGGCCGGCCCCCCACAGCCACAGGGTCCCCGTGGACCCCCCCTGGCCGGGCACTGGGGACAGAGGCTCAGGTGACACAGGGCCCCCCCACCTGGTGGGGACCCAGGCGGCCAGGGTGGGGATGGGGGACTTTTTAGGGGATACCATGGGTTCCCCAGGCGCCCGTGAGTCCCAGGTCCCCCTCATGGGTCCCCAAGTCCCCCCCAGATCCCCTGTGGTCCCAGGTCCCCCCCAAGTCCTATATGGGTCCCACACCCCATTTGTGCCTCCATCCCCCCATGGGTCCCACATCCACCCGTGGGTCCCCTGAAGGTCTCAGGGTCCCCCGTGGGTCCCCCCAGTCCCCCGTGTGTCCTCAGTCCCACCCCCGAGAGTCCCACAGAACCCGCCCGCCTCCCAGTGGGTCCCACCTGCCCCCCCCCAGTGCTCCTCCCCGTACCTGGGCCCTGGTGGGGCCCCCCCAGCCCCAAGGTCGTGCCCGTCCCCGTCCCTGTCCCTGTCGCCGTGGTGTTCCCGTTGCAGAGGTGGCCGTGGCACAGGCAAACGAGGACGGCACCGCCGGGGGGTCCCGCGGGGCTGGGGGTGCAGGTGGGTGAGGGGCAGGCGGCCCCCCCACCTCCCCAGCAGCCTGGGAACAGCGTCATCGTCACCGGGGCACCCCGGAGGTACTGGGGGAGCACCTCGAGACGGGGATGGGGCAAGGGGACAGGAGGGACCCCCTGTCCGGGACCCCTCATGCCTGGCACTCCCCCTCCCTGGCACTCCTCCCTTTCCCCGAGAGCCCCCCTATTCCGGGACCCCTCATGCCTGGCACTCCCCCTTCCTGGCACTCCCCCCTTTCCCTGAGAGCCCCCCTATTCCGGGACCCCTCATGCCTGGCACTCCCCTGCTCGGGACCCCCCCCCGCAGCCGCTCCCTCCCAGCGCCGCTGCAGCCACTTCTCAAGGCCAAGGTCAAGCGCAGGCTCTGGGGAGGGACCAGCAGCCTCCTCCAAAGCCCCCCCAGGATGGGCTCAGCCCCCGCTCCCTGCCCCAGCCCCCCCAGCCCCGACCCGTGTCTCCCCAGACACCCCAGGGCAGGATCAGGCCCCTTCTGCCCCCCCCCCCCATCCCCCCGAGGGCAGGACCAAGCCCCTCCATTCTGCCCCAGTCCCAAAATCTCACCGGGGCAGGACCCCCCCCGCAGCCCCCCGACCCCTGCCCAGCCCGGGGGGTCTCACCCTGCACCAGCGCGTGGCTGCGGTTCCAGATGCCGATGCAGCACTGCCCGGGGGGGCAGCGCACGGCGCCGGCCGCCGCCCCCCCCGCGCCCCCCAGCCCGCCCCGCACGCTCGGGTGCTTGTAGGAGACGCAGCTCAGGTTGCGGGGGCCTGGGGGGGGGGACACACGCACGGGTGGGTGGTGGCTCTCAGCCCCCCCAAAAAAGACTCCCCCCCCCCAAGCCGGGTTGGGGCCCCCCAGCACCCACCTGGCCGCCCCATGGGAGCCTCCGCGGGGCCGGAGCGTGCGGGGGCCGGTGGGAAGTGGAGCGGCCCGGGGAGAAGAAGGAGAAGGAGAAGGAGGAGGAGGAGGAGGAAGGTGCTGCCCCCGCACCAGGGAGGAGTGAGACAGTCCTGGTGGGGAGCCAGCCCTGGCCCCCCGCCCTGCATCACCTGGCACCCCAACAAAGCCCCCCAAATCAAGCTCTGTGCCTCAGTGTTCCCTGTCCCAACAGCCCCAACAGCCCAAATCAAGCTCTCTGCCTCAGTTCCCCCTACCCTCCACAGCCCCAACCCCCCCCCCCAAGGCACTGCCAGTCCCAAATTGAGCTCTGTGCCTCAGTGTGCCCTGTCCCCACAGCCACAGCCCCCTAAAATTGAGCTCTGTGCCTTGGTCTCCCCTGTCCCCACAGCCCCAACACCTCAAATCGAGCTCTCTGCCTCAGTGTCCCCTGTCCCCACAGTCCCAACACCCCCCCAAGGCACTGCCAGTCCCCAAATCAAGCTCTGTGCCTGTCTCCCTCATCCCCACAGCCCCAGCACCCCCAAAATCGAGCTCTGTGCCTCAGTGTCCCCTGTCCCCACAGTCCCACTGGTGTCGTGCCTCAGTTTCCCTCTATGGGACTGCACCCCTGACCCCCCACAAAACCAGCTGTGCCTCCCCCACCCTCCAAATCAACCCAACCCTCCCCCAAAAATCAACCCCCCTGCAGACTTCCAGACAACGCCAGCGACTCGTGTTTATTACAAAAGAACTCGTCGTTCCCCATTTACAAAGGAGCCCCCCAAAACTAACAATTTTCATCTAAGTCTTTTGTACAAAAAAATAGCACTTTGGGACCCAAAAAAATCACCCCCCAAAAATCAACCTTTTGGGGGTTTTATGACATCAGCCACCGGATTCGTAAAAACCAATTCCCCCTCCCCCTCCCCCCCAAATTAAAATAGAACAGAGATGGGACGAGATCAAACAGGGAGAGAATTATTGCCAGTTTGGGGGGGGGGGCTGTCCCCCCAGGACCCCCCCCCACTGCATAGAGAACCGGCCCCGGCCCCCCCGGAATGAAGGGGTGACAGTGGATTAAAGCTGGGAGATGGGGGCAGCCTTGGGGACAGCCCCCACCCCCAAGAGCCCCCCGACCCCTTTGGGGGGAGCAGGAGGGGAGCGGGGGGGACTCGTCCCCAACCTGTCACCCCTTTATCAAGGCACGTTTGTGTGTGTGTGTCCCCGGGAATGACTGGGGGGGTTGGGGGGGGGCTGCTGGGGGGGTTTGGGGGTTCTGGGGGAGGTTTGGGGGGTGCCGGGAGCAGGGTAGGGACCCCAGTGCTGCAGAGCCCGAAGGGGGATGATCAGGCCCAGCTGCCCCCCCCGGCAATGGGAGCAGGGCTGGTGGTGTCCCCCCCCCCTAAAATCCTCTGATCCCCCCCAAAAAAACACAGGGGAGCAGCCCAGGCTCAGAGCAGAGCCCACCCTGGGGTCTCCTGGGATTCCCTCCCCACACCCCAGCGGCGTTTCCATAGGAAAAGTTAAACTCCATCAGGGACAATAGGGAACATCACCTGGGAAGGGGGGGGGGGGTCAGGACACAGGGAACATCATGGGGAGGGGAAAGGAGAGGGACACGGGGAACATCACCGAGGGGGGGCACGGGGAACATCACTGGGGGGACACCCCAACACCCCTGGCAGAGCCTGACCCCCCACTGAGGGTCCGGGATCGGGTTTGGCACTTGATCCCTGCTGGGCATGGGGGGGGCTGGGATGGAGCAGAGCTGGGCTTGGGGAGGGGGTCAGGGACCTTCCCCCCACCCCTGGGTGGGGGTAAACAGGTTGGGGGGGGGGGAGGAGAAATCATCTATTGACAATTAAATTAAGAAACCTCCTTGTTTTCTCCCAATCCTTTGTGGTTTTCCAGGTGCTGGGGTGGGTGGGGAGGGCGGGGGGAGCTCATAGTGCTTCACAGGGTATTAAAATACAAATGCTTAAAGTTTCCTATATAAAAATATACAAATGCAAAAATAGATATCGAGAGAGAGAGAGCGGGGATGGAGGGGGGGGGTAAGGGGGGTGGGCCGGGCCCTGAGCCCCCCTCCCCGCAGAGCTTCTGCCGCCTTTGCTTTTTACACAAAAACCCCAAAATAAAAACAGTCGAGCTTCACAGTTCGGCCCCGGCTGGTTGGGGGATCCCTGGGGGTGGGATCTGGGAGTCTCTGGCTCCTGGGAAGCCTCTGAGTGTGGATAAACCCGGAGAGCAGGGGGACACGGGGCACTGGTTGAATTCCTCTCCAGAGGGTTTCCCAAAGGGATTTTGGCAACTCAGCCCCCACTGCCAGCACCCACTTGGTGGTCCTGGCTCTGCTAGAGCATCTCCCAGGAAAAGGGGGTGTCCCAGGAGTGGGGTGTCCCCAGGAGTGGGGTGTCCCTGGAGTGGGGATATCTCCCGAGTGGGGTGTCCCGGGAAGGGGGTGTCCCAGGAGCACAGGGGTGGGGTGGCCACTCTCCTCATCCCACGGAGATTATTCCCAGGCAGGGGAAAAAAAAAATCACCTCTTTGTAGAAAATGCCCCAGCAGAAGCCCTGAGGGGGGGAGGACATCCCAGGCAGGTGGGATTTATGGATCAGGGGGTGATCACGGGGGTCCTCCCCTCTGTACCCCCAAGAGCAAGAGGGTAAAACACTGACCCCAACACCACAAACAGGGACATCCCCAGGCCCTTCCAGCACTCTGGGACCCTCCCCCCGAGCTCAGCGCCCTCCTCATCTCCAGAGCCAGGATAGTTCCACATCCCAGGGTCGTTCCTGGGACCCCCATCCCACTCTCTGCTCCCCCCTCCAGCTCAGACTGAACTCCTTGCTCAGCTCACCCCAAACTGCTGCTTGGAAACAAACCAAGATTTCTCCCTGCAGCCTCCAGGGAGGGGAGGGGAGGGAGGTTGGGATCCACATCCCATATCCCACCCTGTTTTGGGATGGAATCAACCCCCCCTCGGCCTGTTCCCAACGCAGGGAGCACGGATATCATCCGGGGCAGGAAGAGGAGGGTGTGGGAGGAAGAACGGAAAGGACCGAGCCGTCCTGGCCCTCCCACGGCGGGAAGAGCCAGATATTGGAACACCAAAAAGCTTTTTCCTGAACTGTACCCCATTTCCAAACACCCCTTTTCTTTTTTAGGAGCCACCTCCAAGCAGTGCCACAACAAAACCCTCGAGTGCCATCCCGGTGCTTCCCCCTCGCTCCGGGCTGGATGAGCTCTGCAGATGCTCCTTTTTCCTAATTATTATTATTATTCTTAAGACCAATGTTGGCTGTTAAAAAAAAAAAAAAAATTCAACATTTCCCCCGAGGAGGCTCCAACTGCCCCCAGAGAGGGTCCTGGCCAGGTCTCAGCCCCTCTGCCCACGACCCCCCATCGGAGCAACTCCATGTGCTCTGATCCCACGGGACAGGGATCCCAGTGCTCCACTCCCACAGGACAGGGATCCTTGCCAAAAAAAGGGCTGGTAAAAATCCAAAGGAAAACCCGCCAAGGCCCAGTGCCGGCAGGGGAGGGCAGTGGGAGTACAAGGGTGAAAAATCCAGTGGAATCTCCCCCGAAAGAAAGGAATTACAGAATCACCTCAAAGCAAAGCGTCCGACAGCCCGAGGAAGGGGAGGGGGAGTGAGGGGGGTCAGGGGATTTTTAGGGATTATGATGTAAAATGGAATCCAGGAAGGGAAGGAGAGCTCGGGCACCGTCCGAACCGCCCCAGAGGGACGACCTGCTCCAGGATAAGGCATCAAAGGGACCACGCCATGGTCGCAGCAACATCTCTCTCCTCTCTCAAACAAACACATTTCATATTTTTATATATATAATAATAATATAGAATCTTTTCTCTTTTTTTTTTTTGCTTTTGTTTTTTTGTTGTTTTTTTTTTTTTTCTTTTCGTGTGTGTGTGTGTGTGTGTGTGTCCTCGTTTTGTCGGCATCTCTGTTGGGTTTTTCTTTTGGTTTTTTTGTGGTTTTTTTTTTTTTTTTTTGCTAAAAGGATCACGGAATTTTTTTTTCTGCTTTTCTCTCTTTTTTTTTTTTTTTTTTTTTTTTTTTTTTTTTTTTACCAAGGCATGAAGGCGCCGACGGCGGCTGCGAGGGCGACGGAACCTCGGGCGGGGCGGGGAGGGAGGAAAGGGAGAAGGGAAAGGGGAAGAAGGGCCGAAAAAAAAAAAAAAAATAATAATAAGGTCAAGCCGAAATTAAAAAATATATATATATAGCTCTGGCCTTCGAATGTGGTCGGCGGCCCCGGAGGTGGCAGCGATCCTGGTCGGGGGGTTAGTGCTGGAGGCGCCGAGGGCCCCTCGCCGTGACGGCCGCGCTCCGGCGGCTCCGGCGGCTCCGGGCTCAGAAGCCGTTGCCGCTGATGTTGATGGACTGAAGGTCGGCCACCTGCATGACGTTGATGCCACTGCTGGCCAGGCGGGCGATGCCCTCGGGGCAAATGGCCTCCATGGCCACCATGTTGGTGGCGATGAGGGCCGAGGGCGTGGCCCCGCCGTTGCCCTCGGCCGAGGCCGCCGTGTCCATGGGGACGGCCGAGACGTTCATGGCCACATTGGTGGCACCTCCCTTCTTGTTCTGGTGGGTCTTGATGTGCTTGGAGAGGTGGTCGCTGCGCATGAAGCGTTTGGGGCACTCCGGGCAGGCGAATTTCTTCTCCCCTGGGAAAGGGAGGGAGAAGGGGGGGGTGAGGGATCCCGGGGGGAAGCTAGATGGGATTTTGGGAAAAGGTTCTTCCCCCTGAGAGTGGTGGGGCACTGGACGGGCTCCCTGGGGATGCAACAGCTCAAGGAACATTTCAGAGACGTAACTTCACAGAATATTGAGTTGGAAGGGCCCCACAAGGATCACCAAAATCCACCTCCTGAGTGAGGGACTGAACCCACAACCTCAGTGTTATCACCAACCTCCTGAGCTCATCTCAGGGTTTGCACAACACTCCTGGGGTTGGGTTTTTGGGATCGTGGCCGGGGTCACTTGGGAGGGAGAGGGGTTAAGGGACCCTGAGGGGATGGGGAAGCTAGATGGGATTTTAGGAAAAGGTTCTTCCCCCTGAGAGTGGTGGGGCACTGGACAGGCTCCCTGGGGACGCACGAGAGTTTCAGAGATGTAATTTCACAGAATATTGAGTTGGAGGAGCTCCACAAGGATCATCAAAATCCACCTCCTGAGTGAGGGACTGAACCCACAACCTCGGTGTTATCACCAACCTCCTGAGCTCATCTCAGGGTTTGCACAACCCGGGGGTTTGGGTTTTTGGGATCGTGGCCGGGGTCACTTGGGAGGGAGAGGAGTTAAGGGACCCTGGGGGGATGGGGAAGCTAGATGGGATTTTGGGAAAAGGTTCTTCCCCCTAAAAGTGGTGTGGCACTGGACAGGCTCCCTGGGGACGCATGAGAGTTTCAGAGATATAATTTCACAGAATACTGAGTTGGAGGAGCTCCACAAGGATCACCAAAATCCACCTCCTGAGTGAGGGACTGAACCCACAAGCCGGTGTTATCACCAACCTCCTGAGCTCATCTCAGGGTTTGCACAACCCAGGGGTTTGGGTTTTTGGGATCGTGGCCGGGGTCACTTGGGAGGGAGAAGAGTTAAGGGACCCTGGGGGAATGGAGAAGCTAGATGGGATTTTAGGAAAAGGTTCTTCCCCCTGAGAGTGGTGTGGCACTGGACAGGCTCCTGGGGGACGCACGAGAGTTTCAGAGATGTAATTTCACAGAATACTGAGTTGGGGGAGCCCCACAAGGATCACCAAAATCCACCTCCTGAGTGAGGGACTGAACCCACAACCTCGGTGTTATCACCAACCTCCTGAGCTCATCTCAGGGTTTGCACAACCAGGGGGTTTGGGTTTTTGGGATCGTGGCCGGGGTCACTTGGGAGGGAGAGGGGTTAAGGGACCCTGAGGGGATGGGGAAGCTAGATGGGATTTTAGGAAAAGGTTCTTCCCCCTGAGAGTGGTGTGGCACTGGACAGGCTCCCTGGGGACGCACGAGAGTTTCAGAGACGTAATTTCACAGAATACTGAGTTGGGGGAGCCCCACAAGGATCACCAAAATCCACCTCCTGAGTGAGGGACTGAACCCACAACCTCGGTGTTATCACCAACCTCCTGAGCTCATCTTGGGGTTTGCACAACTCAGGGGTTTGGGTTTTTGGGATTGGGCGTGGTATTGCCGGGGCTGTCCCGCACGAGGCCGGGAGTCGGGAGCGGATATCACCGGGAGATTCCAGGATTCCCTGGAGTGCCAGGACCCCCACCAGCCCCCCGGGCCCTACCTGTGTGCGTGCGCTTGTGCCGCTGCAGCTCGTCGGAGCGGGTGAAGCGCTTCCCGCACAGCACCCACGTGCAGATGAAGGGCCTCTCGCCCGTGTGCCACCGCAGGTGAGCCCGCAGGTGAGAGGTCTTCCCGTACACCTTCCCGCAGCCCGGGATGTGGCAGATGTGCTGCTTCTTTTTACCTGGATCCCCAGAGCTCCTGTTAAAAAACAAAAAAGAAGGGGGAAGAGTTAGACCCGTCCCTTGGAGGGAGAAACCGAGCTCTGCTCCGTCTGAGTCAAGAAAAGTCTGGATGAGTGAAAAATCAAGGGATGTCTCTCCAAACCCGATTTTTGTCCCTTGGTGCAGCCTAATTGTCTTTGCTCTCTGTGTGGAGCAGCTCTGGCGTGTCCTGTGGGGAGAGCAGTGAGCAGACACCCTGAAGACTGGGGAGGAAAAGGTGAGAATTTGAGTTGTGAGCTGGAAAATGTGAGTTTTGGGAGGTTTTTTCCGGCTCACTCGTGGCTGGCGTCCATCCCAAGGGGAGACATGCTGAGAGGTTGGGGGACTCCTTGGTTGTGCTTCTCTTTCTTTTTGTCTTAAAACAGGTGACAGTGAGCTGGGGGGATGTGGATCTGCTGGAGGGCTCTGCAGAGGGATCAGGACTGGCCAGAGCCACGGGATCAACGGGATTAGGCCCACAGTGTGAGGTTCAACCAGGCCATGTGCTGGGTCCTGCCCTTGGGTCACAACAGTCCCATGGAACACTCCAGGGATGGGCAATTGCAGCTGGAAAGCTGCAAAAAGACCTGGGGGTGCCCAGGTGGAGATGGGGATGTGGCACTTGGGGACATGGGTTAGTAGTGGCCTTGGCAGCGCCGGGGGAACAGCCGGACTCGGTGACCTCAGGGGCACCTTCCAAGCTAAATAATTCCACTGGGGATGCTGGATCCATGGGGAGGCAGCTCACCTGCCCTCTCCTTCTTTGCAGTAGGGACAGGTACAGGCTTCCCTCCGTGGTTTCCGTCCCTGCTGGGGCTGTGGGTCGGGGCTGGTCTCTCCCTCCTCCACCGCTGCGCTCTCGTCCCCCAGCCCGTCCCCACTGGCACCGTGCAGACCCAGCTGAGCTCCGTGGTCACCTGGAAGAGAATGGGAGGTTCCATCAGAGTTATGGCACGTTCCTCACCTGGGAGAGAGGAGGTCTGGCATTAGGGCTGGCTGCTCTGCCCCCGAGTGCACAGGCATCAGGATTTCCTGGGAAAAAGGCAGTGCTGGGTGAGCCCTTTGCTGTCGAGGACCGAAGCAATCCCAGATCAAAGCACCAACCAGGGAGCAGAGCCTGACTCGGGTCTGGCCACGTCACAGGGCACAGGGAGCAGCTGGGATGCCATCCAAGATGTCATCACGTGTCCATGCCCCAGTATCCCGTGTCAAAGCACACGTAAAATCCATATATCCCTGCAGATGGTCCCCTTCAGTCCCCTCTGGTCACTCAGGGGAGGGGGAAACACTTGGTTGAACCACAGCCTGTGACTTGGAGCTCTGGCTCCAGCCCTCACCCCACAGCCCCAGGATGCACAGGAATATTGTCCCAGGCCAGGCCTGGCTGCCTGATGCCACCCCAGGGAGGAGGAAACTGTCCCTCTGATGGTGACACAATTTTAAGCCTCACCCGGAGATCTTCGGCTGAGCCCTCCTGTACCTCAGCAGCCACATTCAAGTTTAGCAATTTTAGGACAAAATCTTTCCAGTGTGCCCCCCCCCCCAGCTCCTGGGATGTGTTTACAGTCAAACCCCAGCATGGAGGGAACCAGGGAGGGGGTTTTAAGCTTTCTAAGCCAACGCCGACAGCTTGTTACAGCCACGGATTAGAGATTTCCCCCCCAGCCGGGAAGAGCTGCTGGAAAAAGGAAGGAGAAAACACACGTTCTCTCCCAAAAATACACCGGGGAGGGCGAGAATCCAGCCCTGACGCCTTGGAATGGCTTCAATCCTCAAACATGCAAAAGCCCACGCGGCGTTTTCCAGCCTGTTGGCACGTCAGGAGGAGGGGAACAAACCCAAATCCTCCCGCTGGTAATCTCTGGCTGCATCTCATCAAGGTATAAAGACATGATGGGGAGGGAAGGCAGATCCCAGACGTGCAGGGATCATCCCTCACTGACCAGGAGAGCCCAAGTCTCCAGGATATGGCAGGTTCAGGGGAAAGCTGGATAATTCATGTTTATTATCCCCACTAATACACATCACTGCTAAGACTAAAGCTTCCCTGGAGGCTCCCAGGCCCCTGCTCCATGCTCAGGTCAGCAAAGCCCTGCAAAAATATATTCATGGAGCAAGGAGGGGGGGGTTAATCCTTGGAAAAGCCTGGGGAGGAAAGAGGGAGTTTGGGAAGGCGTGAGATAGGAACTGATTCCAGCTCCTGAACCCAGCCCTGCTCTGCCAGCACGGGATGGGGACCTCTGAGACCCCCCCAGAAACGGGGCAGTTTGCTGATCTCCCACTAAAAACCCCAAACCCCAGAGCCTTGGCTTGGGAATTCTCTCCAGACAAGGCTTTCCTTGTCTCCTACCTGCTGCTAAGAGGAAAAAAGCTTCGGTTTGGTCGCTTTATTTAGCAAACTAACAGGAGGCGAGAAATGCCCGGTGGAGAGGAGAGAGAGGAGCTTTCACATCCACCCCAGGCGACCTCAGGAAAGGGGAAACAGACCCCACGTTCATTTTTAGGGGAAGAGCTGGAAATAAAACCCAAAACCAACAAACCAGGGCTCCTTGTGCAAACTCTGCACCACTGGCAGCCGTGCCAGGGCAGAGGCAGGAGAGGACGAGGGGGGGGAGTTGTCACCATGCACGACGTGGCTTCCAGGCACAAGGAAGTTTTAAGGCGAAAAGAAAGGGAAGAAAACTCAGGGAACCCTCAACCTCTTGGCATGTCTCCCCTTGGGATGGATGCCAGCCACGAGTGAGCTGGAAAAAACCTCCAAAAACTCACGTTTTCTAGCTCACAACTCAAATTCTCCCCTTTTCCTCCCCGGTTTTCGGGGTGTCTGCTCACTGCTCTCCCCACAGGACATCCCAGAGCTGCTCCACACAGAGAGCAAAGACAACCAAGCTGCACCAAGGGACAAAAACTGGGCTTGGAGTGACATCCCCTTGATTTTTTGACTCGTCTGATTTCCTGAATGATTTGCAAAATGAGTTAATCTGCACTAGAAGCTCATTCATGTAAACTCAGCGAGTCCTCGGAGCTCAGGGAACACAGGGCCCAGCTGCACGAGGATGGGGCAGGTTGGGAGCCTGCAGCCCTTCGAGTAATTGTGCTTTAATTTGGGGGTTCATGACTTGAGAAGTCACCAGCCAGTTGGACAACTCCTGTAATTGCCAGAGGTTTCTGTGCGTCACGAAAAATGACACTTCCTTTGGAGAGGGAATAAATAGGGCTGGAGCTGATGGGTCAAGAGTGAGGTAGGGAATCACCTTGTCCACTTTGTGACATCCCTGAATCCTCCAGGACTTGCCACACACCTTTGTTGTGCTGCAGACTGACAGACGGAGCTCCTTTGCTCTCTTAATTCCTGTCTGGACTGTCACAAAACCGGGATGAAGCCTCTGGTCTTGCCGTAGCCTTCACAGGCAGGTCCCACCAAACCACCCCAAAAACACCAGGGGAGGTAAAGAGAAAAATCCCTGAGTGAGGAGTATGAAAGGAAGGAGGACAAGGGTGATTCCCATGGGAGAAGAAGCCCAGCAGGCCTCTCCCACCACACCTGAACCTCCAGATGCCTCTCACCCACTGCAGCCAAGGGCAGATGCTTCTCTGAGCCACAGATCCTGAGTTTTTAATCACATCCCTCCACAGAGGAGGAATCTGTCCTGTATCACTCACAGCATCTAACCCAGGCATCCTGGGATGGGATAGGGAGCCAGTTGGAGGTGGGAGCCGACTGTCTAGAAAGGAGCCACATGGAAACTCCCCCAGCCCCGGGAGCCAGGATGCGGCTCCTGCACGGGGCGATAAGGATGGGGCTCCAGCAGGGCTGGGGTGGGCACAGATAAAAGAAAGGGGCAGATCAGGGCCCGGCAGACGGGCCGGAGCCAGGACAGGGACCTCTCCCGGGAGGAGTCATGGGGTGGGTGCGCGGCACCCGACCCGTCCGACCGGCGCGGCTGCCAACCCGCTCCCAGCCCCGAGCCGAGCCCTGGCCTGGAGCAGGAGGAGGAGAAAGACAAGGAAAAGCAGGAGAAAGAGGATCAGGGCTGCCCCATGAAGCCCAAGAGTCACAGGGATTTTTTGTAGGGCACAACCTCCCCAGGACAAAGCTGCACTGCGTTAACACAGCCTCTGTCGGGATCATCCCCTTTTCCCAAGCAAACCCTGGGATCTCTCGGGATTTGTGTCCGTCCTCCTGTAAACGACAGGGAGAGAGGTCAGTCAAGGAATCCAGAGGGGATGTAAAGTCCAGCTGGGCTGGAATTTAGAGGAGGAAGTTTCACAATATGACTATTTTCTGACGTGATGTCATGGGCGCAGTGAAACAAAGCAACGGCACGTCACGGAGAGATCCTGTCAGGGCTTGATTCCCATTTTCCCCTCCCCTCCACACTCCATGCCATGCAGTTGTCTCATCAAGGCCCTGCTACAAAGCTGCCCTTAAAAACAGAAAACAGGAAACAATCAGGTCTTTGTGCCAGTGGCCTGACTCTGGGAAGAGCCCTGGAAGGACAAAGTGGCAGCAGAGAGCCAGGATGTGTTTGGTGAACACATTCCCAAGGGTTACTTCCCCTGTGGAGGTTTTTTTTCCTTTCAGGGCAGCCCTCGATTCTCCCACAGCCTCCATCCCGAGCCTTGGAAAGGAGCTCGTCCTACCCACACATCCCTGGGCAGGGGCACCCCCCAAGTCCCACCAGTGCTCCAGGCACCCACCAGCTCCATCCACCCCCAGAATCAAACATCCTTTAGTGCCCCCAAAACAAGGGGGTTTAACTCCAGGGCTGAGCTCAAGGGAAATCACCAGCCAGGTTTACCCAGCACACACCTCAGCCAGGGGCAGGGACACGAGGACAGAGCCACCAGCACTACATGGACATGGAGCTAAGAACAGCCTCCTCCTCCCTACGGTAAAAGGAGAAGAGAAACCCCGGTGTCACAAACTCCCTGCCACCCCCCCTGCCCATGCAGGACGTCCCCTCCCTGAGCGGGCTCGTGGTGACATTGGGGTGACTTTGGGGTGACGCTGCTCTCCTGCCTCACAGCCCCACTAAGGGGTCCCGGTGTTCCAGCCCCCACCAGTGCCCAGCACACCCCCAGAGCCCCCGTCCCTCACCCAGGCCAGGCCTGGTGCCCACCCCGTGTGGGGAGCGCTGGCACCAACCCCGGGGCGGGTTTTGGGGCACTGCCAGCCCAGGAAATCCCCTCCCTGGCTCTGCGGGCGCCTTCCCCTCGGAGCAGAGCCGGCTGCAGGGCCTGTTCGCCCACATACCAGCCCCTGACAGTCACAGACCTTCCTGTGCCTCCTTCCAGCCCGGCTGAGGAGGAGGAGGAGGAGGAATCAGCCTTCAAGCCACCTCATTAGCACAGACGCTGAGTTCCATCGGCTCTGCCTCACGCCCAGGGAGCAAAAAAGCTGAGTTTTAAAGCCCTTTTTGGGTGTCATTTTCTCCTGGGGGGGCTCTTTCCTTTGCCAAAAGGAAAGTTAAAAGCAGAAATGTCACCAGCAACTGCCCTTGAACTCCTGCAGGGCTGGGAGACACAGCCCTCCATCCACAGAGTGGGGTCAGGAGAGGGGTCATGGAGAGGCTGCAGACCCCAAGGAGGATGAGCTGAGCTCTGGCAGGTTTGCAGGAAGGGGCAGGAGATGTGGCACTGCCAACCCAGAGGGACAGCTGGGACCACCACAGCCCTTGCCACGCACCCTTGTTTCCCACCCACCACCTCAGAACACACTGCAGGATCCAAGACCAGCTACAGTCTCCCCTGCCCAGCAAGCCTGGGACTCGTTTTCCATTCTCCTCCCCTGGAAACAGAGGAGCATTTTCTGCTACAAAAATCCCTCCCAACTCTTTGCCTCAAGCAGAAAGTTCCAGCACATGTGGGGCGAACTCACAACCACTGGGGAGGCTCCACACGGAAAACACTTGGGGATTTGGACGACGGGCAGTGTTGGGAACAAACTGCTCTCTCAAATTCCCACTGGGAGGGACCCGCACTCACAGCCCCTGGTGGGATGGACCCAGGTCCAGGGGGGTTCAGCACCTCCTGGAGAGGGGCTGGGGGACAAAGGGACTCATCGCCACGTCTGACTGGAAAAAAACTCCTCCAGCCTGGAGTCAAACCACGTAAATCCTGTTGCTGGATCGGCACCAGGAAGCTTGTCCTGGCCACAGCTTCCACCGTCTCATCCCAGGAGCCTCCCGGACCATCCCACCGAGCTGGGTGCCCCCCAAAAGAACGCCTGGAACCCCTGCTCTGGCTTTTCAAATGTCAGCACGTCACGGCAGAGCGTGAGCAGCGTGAGCTGTGAGCGTCACTTCGCGTCCTCGGGGCTGGGGCAGAGCCAGGCTGGGAATTCGTCACTGCGGATCAAGGGCTGAACACGCCGCTGTTCAGCAGCAGGAGGGGGAGGAGGAGGAGGGGGAGGAGAAGGAGAAGGAGGAGGAGGAGGAGGAGGGGGAGGAGGTGGCAGCTCCCCAGCGTGAGCGCGTTGGATGGGTGGTCTCTAGAACGTTCCTCCCTGTCCCACCTCCGGGGGGCAGAGCCAGGCACGAATACAGGAACTGGGACTCGCCCATGCGTTTCTCCAGCGCCTTCAAAACAAGGAACAAGCTCGGCCTCGGCGTGAGCAGCCCCAGGCACGGGGGGAAACCACACACAGACCCCCAACTCTCCCCTGCATCCCCACGGATCAAAGAGGCCACGGGCGTCACCCCCCTCCGGGTCCAGCCCCTCGCGGGTCTCTCTGCTCGGGGAAATCCAAGGATCAGGCTAATCCCGGGCTGTAGTAACCCGTGGATGCCTGCGAGCCAAGCTGCTGTAGCAACGGCCCAAAATAATGCTGCAAAACAACCCCGGGAGAGCAGCAGCCGCCGCCTCTCGCGAGAGGGGAGCACGAGTTGGATTGAGCAACATTTTCTGCTGCCTCTCAGCTGTGACTAAATCCAGCAACAGCCCTCTTAGCCAGAGCCAGAACAAAAAAAAAAAACCAACAAAAAACCCAAGGAAAACAGTGGAAAAGCAAGCAGAGAGCCTTCCCAGAACCGATTCCTTCCGTGGAGGGAGCTCACGGCCCCTCGGACTCCAGGCACGGCCCCTCCAAGGGAAGCCAAGCAGCCTCCAGCTCACTCCCCACACCCACATGTCCCCCCTTCCCGGGCAGTGGGAGGCGATGGAACAGATCCAGGGGGATCTGAGCAGGGTGCCCTGTGCCCACGGGACCATGAGGAGGTCATGGTGTCCTGCAGCAGCACCCGGACGCTTCACTTTGTGCCCTTTCTTCCTCCCCTGTGCGGAAATTCCCCGCAGCTTCGTGACTGTGTTTGTTTTGACGGGGTTTTCAGTTAATCCCGAGTTTTCTACGGCCCTGACTCTTTCCTCAGGCTCAGCTGAGGAGCTGAGCTGGACTCGGGTTCTCCCTTCAGCCCTGACTCGAGACCCCCTGGGTGGCCATTAGGGCAGGACAGTGGCCTCACACAAACCCACACATGCCCTTTGCCCCCCTACCTTCCCCCTCACAGCCACCTCCTCCCTCTTCACTCAAACCAAGAGTTAATTAGCTCAGAAACTCCCCCCCCCAAAAAAAAAGACTTTTAGTGCCTTGTGGTGATCCACAGAGCTTTCATACTTCCTCCAGAGGGAGGAAGCCAGCCCAGATGCCAACTCCATTTGGCACCGACCACCCCCAGCCCAGCCCTGGCACGGCTCAGACGTGGCTGAACCCGGCCGGGTGACGCCACTTCCCCCTCACCTTCCTCTGCCTGGCTACAAACAGGAACCAAAGCACTCACCAGGGGCGTTGGCGATGGCCAGGGGCAGCCCCTGCAGCTGGTGCACCTGGATCCCGGATGCTCCCAAGGCACTGAGGTTAATAGTCTGGAGGCCCGGCACGGAGGAGAGCTGGGCAGCGTTGACGGTGACGGTGCCGCTGGGGAGGGAGGCGATGGGGGTCAGCGTGGTGCTGGTGCTGCCCGTCTGCCCCAGCGACACTCCCTGCATGGGGGCCAAGGTGATTGTCTGGGCCTGGGGGTTCTGCACCTGCAGGTTCTGGAGCTGGATGGTCTGCCAGCTCACCTGCCCGTTGGGACCCACCGTGGGCGTGCGGATGATGATGGGGCCGGAGTTGGGGACAGCTTGGAGCTGCAGGTTCTGCAGGGCGTCCTGGGAGATGGCTTGAGTGGCAAAGGTCTGGCCGGAGAGCGGGGTGGTCTGGAGGGCCTGGATTGTCTGCCCTCCTTGGACCAGCTGGGGCTGGATCAGGATCTGCTGCTGCTGCTGCTGCTGTGACTGCTGGCTCTGATCCCCCTCCTTCTGCTGCCCCGGCTGCAGAGCCACCCCGGACACGGGGCTCTGCAGGGAGTCCGAGCTCGGGACACTGCTGGCCCTCTGGGGCGTCTGTGCCTGCGAATTGGTTCCCACCGTGGCGCTGGTGGAGAAATTCATGACCCCCACGTTACTGGTGGTGGTGGTGGTGGAGTAGCTGTTGGCGTTGGTGAAGAAGGCGCCCGAGCTGGCCTGGGACGAGGCCGTGCTGGCAGAGCTGCTGGTGGCACCCGAGGTGGCCGGCTGGGAGCTGCTGTCCGGGGAGCCCGAGCTGCTCAGGGTGCCCGTCTGGGACGTGGGCGCCAGGCTGGCGGCCACGCTGTTGACCGGCAGCAAGGTGATGTTGCCGTTCAGGGCCACGGGCACGTTGGCCACGTACTGGGTCTGCCCGGAGAGGCTGTTGTTGGCCAGGCCCACGCCCTGGATGGGCACTGCCTGCTGCAGCAGGTTGGGCATGGCGATGAGGTTGCTGCTCCCCGCGCGGCTCGTGATGATCTGCTGGTTGGAGCCGGGGATGATCTGGAGCTGCCCGGAGGCATCCTGCTGCACGTTCACCTGGGCAGGGGTGGTGGCAAACTGCAGCTGCTGCCCGTCTATGGTCTGGAACTGGGGGATCACCTGGTACTGGATGTTGGGGATGACTCCCGGCAGGCCCGTGAGCACCTGCTGGTTCTGCAGGCCCGAGGCGGAGGTGACCACGTACGGCCCCGCGCTCACCGGGCGGCTCTTGGAGGCGTCACCGCTGCCATTGCTGCCGTTGCTGCCCGGCTCCTTGGAGCCCGTGGGGGTGCTGGAGCCCGCCGAGATGATCTGCCAGCCGTTGGCAGACTGGGCGATCTGGGCGGCGGCCGCGTTCAGGTCGAGCTCCCCGCTCCCGCCTTGCTGGCCCTGGGAGCTGTTGGAGTTCTCGTTGGGAGATTCGATGCGGCTGCAGGTGGCTGCCAGCAGGGCCAGCGGGGAAGGCTGCGACTCCTGGGAAGGAGAGGAGGAGTTACACGGAGAGGAGGAGGGAGGCGGCCCCAGGGGCAGGCCCGAAGTGGGAAAAAAAAAAAAAAAAAAGGGGAAACAAAAAAAACTTAAAAGAGAAAGCAGGGAGGAGTGTACTCGGAAAAGATAAACACTCCTTCCTGAGCGAACCCACCCATAGCCGGAAAAATACAACTGCCAGGCAGAGCGCTGTCAGGCCGGGACGGCCTGAACCCACAGGGAAAAGCCCTCTGGGAGGGAGGAAAGGGGAGGGAAAGGCAAAAGAACACAGCTCCTCCACCCCGGAGCCAGGAAATCTCCCTGCAGCAGAACAAATCCCCGGGAAGGCCGGTCCTTCCCGGGCTCCCCCAACCTGGAGAAGGGCCAATGGGGGCTGTGGTGTAGTTGGGAGCAGGGGAACTGCGTGTCAACGAGGAGGGGAAGCCCCGGGCAGCGCAGGCTTGGTAGCGCTCACCCTCCCCTCCTCCTCTTCCTCCCCCGGTGAAACGCTCGGCCGGGCCCAGCAAACACCTCGGCCCGGCCCCTGGACTTTGCCACGAGTTCCCCGGGGTTGAGCAGAGCCGGGCAGGGGCCAGTTGTCCTCCCCCACACCCCCCGCACTGACCTGGGCCTCCCCGCCGCCGGCGCTGCTGGTGCTGCTGGCGTCGCCTTCGCCCTTGTCGGGCTTCACCGCCGACATCTCCTCGGGGTTCTCCTGGTCTGCGCGGGAGGGGAACGACAGCCCGCGTTACAGACATTTTGGGGCAGGGGAAGGGGCACGAGGAGCAGGAGAGCCGGGCAGGGCTCTGGGGATGGGGGGGACACACACACACACACCATGTGCTCCGGAGCGCCGGTGGGAAGGGGTTTGGGAAGCGGAGGGAGCTGCCAAAGGGGAGCTGGCAGCGGGACAGGGGGGGGAGGACCCGGCCCCGCTCCAGGGCCCAGCTCCTCCCCAGCCGCCCGGGACACTCCCTGGCTTCCATCGAGGTCCTCCCCGGGCCTCCCCCTTCCCTTCCCTTCCCTCCTGCCCCAGCGCCGTGGATCCACCCCGGGATTCCCCGCACCGTGGATCCAGCCCCCGGGATGCCCCGGCTGGAACTCCCCCCCCCATCCGCGCTCCCTGTGACACCCCCCCCCCCCGCCCCGTCCCTTCTCCCCCCAAAATCCTTCCTCTCTCACTGCTCAGGAGCCTCCTCATCCTCCGCCACCCCCCACCCCGGCCCTGGGGGTCCCTGCCCACACCCCAAGCCCCCCTTACGGGGGTCCTCTCCAGCTCCCACGCTGGGTGGGGGGGGGTCGAACCCCCTGAACACCCCCCCTCAAACCCCCCCCGCCGCTCACACCTTCCCACGGCCCCCCCTCCCGGGCCCCCCCGCCCCGGCTCCCGCATCCGCCCACGCCGGGCGCCTTCCCCGGGAATGGCGGGCGGGGGGGAACCACCGGTACCTGCGCTCACACCCTGCCCCCGCCATTCTCCCCCTCTTCCACGCCCGATCCCCCGGGACCCCCGCCACGATTCCAGGGCCCTCCTCGCCGCCGCCCCCTCCTCCTCCTCCCCATCCCTGCCCCCCGGTCCCTCCCCCGAGGCTTTTCCCCCTCCCCCGGGTCCCTCCCCCCAAAGGGCAGGTTTCCCCCCCGGGCGCGGCGCGGGGCGAAGGCCCGGCCCGGCGGGGCCTCGGCCCGGCCCGGCGGGGCGGGGCCGCCTCTGGCCCCTCCGAGCGGGCGGGCGCGGCGCCCGCCTTGCGTTGTGTGTGTGTGTGTGAGAGAGAGAGAGCCCGGGGCCCCGCGCGGCGCTCGGGGCCCGGCCCGTCCTTACCGCTCATGGTGCCGGGGCCGGGCCGGGCGCGCGGGGCGGGGCGGGGGCGCGGGCGGGCGAGCGGCCGAACCCGCCGGTGCCGCCGAGGGGCTGCCGAGGGAGGGGCCGCGCGCGGCAGCCGCGGCCCCGCGCCCCGCCCCCCGCCCGCCCCCGCAGCCAATGGGCGCCGCGTGCGGCGAGAGCGACGGGCGGCGCGGCCAATGGCGGGCGAGGGCGGCCCTGGCGCGCGCGGGGGAGGGGCGGGGAGGGCTCCGCCCCCGCGGCGGCCCCGCCCCCTGTGGGGAGGGGGGAGGGGGAGCGCGGCGGGCGGTGGCCAATGGGGGGCGGGGGGAGGGCGGTGCCGGCCAATGGGCGCCCGCGCGGGCTCGCGGGGAGACCCCGTACGGGAGCGGCCGCGGCGGCGGTGACGGGCGTGCGCGCCGACCAATGGGGCGCGGGGGGGCGGGACTGGCGGGTAACCGGTGCCAACCGGCCGCGCCGCGGTGGGGGCGGTGCTCCCGGAGTGACGGGCGCGTGGACCAATGGCGACTCGCAAGCCGTGGGCGCCGCGCCAATCCGGGCGCCGCTCGGTCTCAAACTGGCCAATGGGCGCCGCGGGGAGGCGGAGCCGCGCGGCCTTGGGGGTGACGGCGCCGCCGAGGGAGGGGGAGCCGCCATGTTGGGCCTGGGCAGGGCCGGGCACTCCCAGAGCCGCCCGGGACCCCCAGAGCGGGCCGGAACCCCCCCGGGCACCCCTAGACAGGCCCGGGACTGCCCCCGACTTCCCTCGGTACCGCGGGCCGTGTGCGGCTCTGCGCCGCCCTCCCCGTCCGCTTTCCCCGCCCCGAGCCGCCTCGGCCCTGTCGCGACAGCCGCCGTGGCGCTGCGACACGGTCCTGCTGCACCCCTGGCGCCCTGTCGCGACATCGCCCAGCCCTGTCCTGATAGCGCCCAGCGCAGGCCGCCCCTGCCCTGGGAACGGGGGTTGGGGTGTTTACAGCAAAAATCCTCCATTTTGCCGAAAATCGAGGGGTTTGGTGGCGAACGAGGCGGGAGGTACCGCCCCTCTCCCCCCCAGCTTTGTGATTTGCCGATTTCCTTCTGCTTTTGGCCCAATTCCCGGCCTCGGGAAGGTCCCGCGGCCTCGGTCCGGTGGGGCTGGTTCAGTTCGGGGTCTCGGTCCTTCCCCCCCCGACCAGGGGAAATAAATCCCCCCTGCAGAGTGAGGGGCGTGGGGACAACCTATCTCTGCCCTGTCACCTGTCCAGATCCCAGATCCTGTCCCCAGCTTGTCCCCAAACTGTCCCTGTCATGTCCCCAGCTCCTGTTCCCTGTCCTCCCCCTGTCTTGGCCGTCCCCTGTCTTGGCCTGTCGTTTCCTCAGGCCCTGCCCCCTGTCCCTGTCCTGGTCCCACATCCTGTCCCCAAACTGTCCCTGTCGTGTCCTGTCCCCTGGTCCTGTCCCTGTCCTGATCCCAGGTCCTGTCCCCAAACTGTCCCTGTCCTGTCCCTGTTGTGTCACCAGGTCCTGTCCCATCCCAGTCCTGTCCCCGTCCTGTCCCCCCAGACCTGCCAGGGGTGGGCTCACAGCCCCCTGCTCGCTCTGTCTCCCGAGAGAGTCACCGCAGGACCCCCCCTCAAAGACCCCCCTCTTTTATCCTCCCTCCCCCCCAGCACCCCGTTACTCTCAGTAGGATCCTCATCCCACTGATTCCTCTCTGGTAACTCCCACTATTAGGACCCCCCAAACCCTGTTACCCCCCCATCGGGACCCCCCCAGTTAACCCCTCAAATTAACCCCCTCATTGCCCCCCTGTCTGGACCCCCCCAACTAACCCCCCCTGGCCATGGGACCCCTCCCCAGTGTCCCCAGTAACCCCAGTGCCCCCCCACACCCCCCTGGTGGTCGCAGCCCGTCGGTGCCGCCCCAGGCAGGGCTCTGTCCTGTCGCCTGGCGGGGGCGCCAAAGGAGCCGTGTCGCGACAGGGACAGCGACACCGACAGGGATTGTGACAGGGACAGCGACACCGACAGGGACAGTGACAGGGGCAGCGACAAGGACTGTGACAGCGACACCGACAGGGACTGTGACAGGGACACAAACAGTGTCCTGTCACCAACCCCGTCCTGTCCCCTACAGTGACACCGACCCTGTCCCCCACCTTGTCCTGTCATCAACAGGGTCCTGTCCCCAGCTGGGGGACAGGAGTGACAGCAGTGACACTGATAGTGTCCCCAACCCTCTCCTGTCACCAGCGGTGTCCTGTCCCCAGCAGTGGCACTGACAGGAGTGTCACCATGGCACTAACCCTGTCCTGTCCCCAGCAGTGTCCCCAGCCTTGTCCTGCCACCAGCAGTGTCCCCAACAGTGTCTTGTCCTGTCCCCGAACAGCATCCCCAACCCTGTCTAGTCACCAAGTGTCCTGCATTGTCCCCAACCTTGTCCCCAACCCTACCCTGTCCTCCACAGTGTCACCAACAGGGTCTTACCCTGTCCCCAACCCTGTCCTGTCCAGTCCCCAACCCTGTCCTATCCCCAGTGGGGTCTCCAAACCAGGGTCCTGCCCTGTCCCCAGGATTGTCCCCAGCCCTGTCCTTTCCCCAATAGGGTCCCCAACCCTGTCCCTGTCCCTGTCCCCATTCCTATCCCATCCCTGTGCCCATCTCACACCGGCCGTGCCAGTGCAGGACACGGCTCTGAACAGGGGCTTGGACCAGTATGGGGCAAACTGGGAGGGGAACGAGGGCACTGGGATGGGGAAAGGGGGCACTGGGACCAGTTCGGGGGGAATGAGGGCACTGAGATCGGGAAAGGGGACACTGAGACCAGTCTGGGGGGAACGAGGGCACTGGGGTGGGGAAAGGGGGCACTGGGACCAGTCTGGGGGGAACGGGAGCAATGGGGTGAGTCGAGGGGGGCAGCGGGAACAGCCTGGAGTGCCCACCCTTCCCCCGCACCGGGTCCCCCCCTCCTCGAGCGTCCCCCCGGGCCCCCCCCGGGCCCCCCCGCAGGTCGCGGCCGCGGAGGAATCAGGGCGACGCCGGGCGACTCCCAGCAATTTTGGGTTGGGAACCGCAGAAATGCAGCGCGGCGCGAGCCAGCGCGGCCCGGCCCGGGGACAGGGACGGGCGGGGGGGGTCACAGGGCCTGAGGGGGGCCGAGGGGGGCCGAGGAAACACGGTCTAGGGCAGCTTGGGGGGCACCCAGGGCAGCTTCGGGGGTGCTCAGGGCCGGGGGGGTGATCACTAACAGCTTGGGGGGGTCCTAGTACATCATAGGGGGGTGTCTCAGGGCTGGGGGGAGTCCCTGAAAGCTTGGGGGGGGTCACAGGACATCCGAGGGGGGCTCCCTGGCAGCTTGATGGGGGGGCACAGGGATTGGGAGGACATGGGAGGTACCCCAGATTGCCATAGGGGGTCCTTGGCATCTTAGGGGGGCACACAGGGCACCGTGGCAGCTTGGGGGGGGGATCCTTTTGGCAACCTGGGGGGGTCCTTTGGCAGCTGGAGGGGGGGTCAGGCCCCCAGTGTCGCCCCCGCGGCCGCCGCTGCCACCGCTTTGATGTGGCTTCTGCACCGCAGAGCAATGGGAGCCACATGGCAGGGGGGACACCCGGCGCGGGGGGGACACCACAGATGGGGGACAGACGGACGGGGGGGCGGACTTGGGGCCCCCGTGGTGCTGGGGTCCACCAATCTCCCCCCGGGTCCACCCCTGTTCCCCCCCCGCCGGGTCCATTTTGTCCCCCCGGTGTCTGTCCGGCCGTCCCAGGGTCTGTCTGTCCATCCCAGGGGGGGCCGTCCTTGGCCCCCCCCACACCCCGGGTCGTGCCCGTGTTCCACTCCCACCCTGTCCCCCCGTGGCCCCCGCAGTTATTTCCAGGGATAATTCCCGGGATAATTAGAGGGTGGGAGGAAACACCACGGGCGTGGGCACAGCTCAGCCCCGGGCCCCCCCGCCCCGCCCCGGCTTCCCCGTGTGCGGGGACCCCCCACCCCACCCCGGGCTCTCCCTTGTCTATTTTAGTCCCTCTCTGTCCCCACAGGTCCCCCCACATCCCCGTGTCCCCTCCAGGTGCTCCTAGTGCCTGTGGGTCCCCCTGTGTCCCCTCACGTCCCCCCAATCTCCCCCATGTCCCCGTGGGTGCCTTATGATCCCGTGGGTCCCCCCTGGCTCCCCCGCGGTCCCATGAGATCCCCCGATCTCCCCTGCAACCAAACTCATCCCCACGTGTCCCCCCATGTCCCCTCTGTCCTCTTAGACACCGCCCCCCCCCATATCCTCCCTATCCTCCTGTGCCCCCACACCCAACAAGTCCCGCCGGACCCTCCATCCCCCGCCGTGGGGAGGCTGAAACTGAGGGGGTGGGGAATCAATGGGATCCCGGGGGGGTCTCGAACACTTGGGTGCCCCTCCCGGCAGCGTGTGTGTGTGGGGGGGGGTTCAGCTCCGCTCTGAGCTCTCGGAGCCTCCCCCCGGCCCCCCCGGCCCGCGGGGCCCGTGGGCGCTGGTGGCCGGCGCACCCAGCGCGGGGGCTGCGCTATTTTGGGGCCTCCGACCGCAAGGGAAACATCCGGGGGCCGGAGAGGGCGGGGGGGGGACACACACACAGGGACGGGGGGACACGGGGGCCGCCGCTGGGAGTGGGGGAGGAACCGCGGAGGGCCGCGGGGTCCCCCCCCCCCCCCAGTGGTCCCTGTTGGCAGCTGGGGTGGGGGGCTGGGGGCAGAACGGGGGGGCTTGGGGACAGCAGGGTAGGAGGACACTGTGCTGTGCGGGTGGGGAACCACATTCCCAGTGCCCCCAGTGCTGCATTCCCAGTGCCTGCCTGGACCCAGTCCCGATGCCCCCAGTGCCCATTGCCAGTGCCTCCAGTGCCCACTCCCAACACTCCCAGTGCCCACTGTCAGTGCCCACAGTCCCCATTCCCAGTGCTCCCCACTCCCAGTGCTCCCAGTGCCCGTTCCCAGTGCTCCCAGTGCCTCCAGTGCCCATTCCCAGCGCTACCCACTGTCAGTGCCCACAGTACCCATTCCCAGTGCTCCCAGTGCCTCCAGTGCCCCCCGTGCACACATGGAAGTGATTCGGGGCTGGTTCTGCTCCCCCCTGAGGGGCCGCGGTGCCCCCGGCCCAGCCCCCGTTGTCACCACGGGAAGGGTAAGGGGGAGCCACTGCGACCCCCGCACTGCTTGGGGGTGTCCCCTGGCCCTGGGGACCGGGATGGGGACGGGGACAACTCCGGCTCTGCAACCTCCGTCCTGCTGAGACCCCCCCAAACTCGTGTTATGGGGGGGGACCTCACGTCGGACTCTGAGCCAGAGTGAAAAATGCGGGTAAATCAGTCAAAAGGAGGGAAGGAGAGATGGGAAGAAGGGATGGAGGGATGGAGAAAGGAGAGATGAAGGGGAGGACGGGCAGATGGAGGAGGGGTCGGGGGGCTGCCGGGGGTCAGCGGACGGAGCAAAGCCGAGACCCCGGGGAAGGAGCGACCCCCCCGCTCCGTGTCCCCCCGCCCCCGCGAGGACCCGGCGTCCGGCCGGGGTATAAATACCGGGTAATTGCGGGGGCCCGGCGCGGCCGCGGGGCCGTGGGCGGCCGAGCCCGGCGCCGCCCTGTAATCAGCCCCCGCCGCCGCCCCCCCGCGCGGCCGCCCGGCTTTGAAGGGTCCCAGGGGACACAAGAGGGGTCCCCGCCACCCTCAAACCTTGGGGAGGCCCCCACCCCAATTTACACCCCCCATCTGGGGACCAGGCACTGGGGCAGCTCCCGACCCCCCCTCTTTGGTGAACCGAAGCCTCGCGGTCCGTGCTGGTGGGAGTCAAGCCCCCCCCCCAAAAAAACCCCTCATGGTGTGCCCCCCAAAAAACCCCGTGGGGGGTTGTGTCTCTCTCCCCTGCGCTGCTGGCTGAGGAAGAGGAGGGATGGAGCGGCCGTCCCAGTTTGCTCCCAGTTTGTGGGCAGTGGAAGCCCCAGAGAGGGGGGGGTGAGGGGGGGGGCCGGTGGTTGTGGCCTTCGGCGGCGGCCGCGGCGCCGGCGGCGGCTCCGGAGCGGAAAGCCCTGAGTCAGGGCTGGGAAAGGGCCCCGCTGGCTCCCGACCGGCCACGGCGGGGGGAAAACAGGGAAAGAGGGAAATAGAACAGAAAAAGGGAAAAGAAATGGGAAGAAAAAGGGGAGTGGAAAAAAAAAAAGAAAAGAAAAAGGGGGGGAAACGGAAAAAGAGTGGTTGGAACAATCCCTAAATAGGGGGGAAACTGAGGCACGAGGGGGTCCCCAGCCCCATGTCCAGGACCCCTCATGGCCCTGTCTCAGTCCTGCTCCTGGCACATGTCCCCTGTCCTTGTCCCCATCTCTGTCCCCCCCAGCTGTGTTGCCACTCTCTGACCCCCATCCCTGGTCCCCCCAGCCCCATCCCTGATCCATCCTCAGCCCATCCCTGACTCCTGGCCCCACTCCTGGTATCTCCAGTTCCAACCCAGGCCCCTCTCATCCCCATTCCTGACCCCCTCCCCTCCCCATCCCTGGTCCATCCCTATCCCATCCTCATCCCTGGTCCACCCATTCCCATCCTGGGTCCAGTTCTATTCCCATCTCTGCTCCATTCCCATCCCTGGGATCTCCAAGTCCATGCTTGGTCCTGTCTCCATCCCTGCTCGGTTCCTTTCCCTATTCCATTCCTATCCCATCCATCCCTGTTCCCATCCCGTGTCCCTCCCATCCCCATCCCAGGCCCTTATCTCCATCCCTGCACCATCCTACTGGCACCTTTTGGGGTGAGAGCCTGGGGGTGCCCCAGCTCTCCCTTCTCCCTTTGTCCCTTTCTGCCCTTTCCCCTCCCCATTCATCTATTCCTTTTTTTGCTTTTCTCCTTCCCTCCTTTCCAGCACTTTTCCCATTCCCATCCCCTTCCTTCTCCTTTTCCTGCTGTCTATCCTTCTCCCCCCCTCTTCTTTCCCTCCCCATTTTCCTCCCTGTTTCCTCTTCTCCCCTTAATTCCTTTCTCTTCCCCTTTTCTTTTCCCTCCTTTCCCTTCCTTCCCCCTCCCCACTCTTCTCCTTCCCTCTCCCCCACAGCCCCCCCTCTCTCTTTCAGCCTCCTCTTCCTCTCTCCGCAACTTTTTCTTTGCCTTCTTCTTTCATTTTTCTTCCATTTCCGTATATATTTTTTCCTTTTCCTTCCCCTTTTACCTTTCCCTTTTCATTTCCTTTCCACCTTTCCTTTTTCCCTTTCCTTTCCCTTTCTTCCTCTTCCTCTTTTCTTTCTCTTTTTTTCCCCATCCCTAATTTCATCCCCTCTTTCAACTCCTTGTTCCTTTTGCTCAGACTCCTTCCTTTCTTTTTCCCTTTCTCTTCTTTTCCTTCCTCTTTTCCTTTCCCTTTTCCTTTTCCTCTTCCCCTGCCCCCCTTCCCCCGGCCCTCCCCCCCCTCGACCCCCCCGGACGGGGGGCGGTTCGGGGCCGGGCTCCCGCTCCCGGCCCCGGTCCCGGCCCGGCCCAGCCCCGCCGCAGCGGCACAGCGGGGCGGGCGGCGGCCGCGGTGCTCCCTCCCTCCCTCCGCACCGAGCCCCGGCATCCCGGGACACCGGCACCGCGGGACACCGGCACCGGCATCCCCGCTGGCGGGACCCACCCCCGGCATCCCTGGACCACGGACCCCGGAGCGCGGTAAGGAGCCCAGGGACCGGGACCCTTTGGGATGAGGGACCACCCTCCCCCGGGACCCTTTGGGATGGGGGACCACCCTCCCCCGGGACCCTTTGGGATGGGGGACCACCCTCCTCTGGGACCCTTTGGGATGGGGGACCACCCTCCTCTGGGACCCTTTGGGATGGGGGACCACCCTCCCCCGGGACCCTTTGGGATGGGGGACCACCCTCCCCCGGGACCCTTTGGGATGGGGGACCACCCTCCTCTGGGACCCTTTGGGATGGGGGACCACCCTCCTCTGGGACCCTTTGGGATGGGGGACCACCCTCCCCCGCGACCCTTTGGGATGGGGGACCACCCTCCCCCGGGACCCTTTGGGATGGGGGACCACCCTCCCCCGGGACCCTTTGGGATGGGGGACCACCCTCCCCCGGGACCCTTTGGGATGGGGGACCACCCTCCCCCGGGACCCTTTGGGATGAGGGACCACCCTCCCCCGGGACCGGGACCCTTTGGGATGGGGGACCACCCTCCCCTGGGACCCTTTGGGATGGAGGAACTCCCCCCAGGGACAGGGACCCTTTGGGATGGGGGACCACTCTCCTCTGGGACGGGGACCCTTTGGGATGGGGGATTCCCCGCTGGGGACAGGGACCCTTTGGGATGGGGGATCCCCTGCTGGGGACAGGGACTCTTTGGGATGGAGGATTGTCCCCCAGGGACAGGGACCCTGCGTTATGGGACCCGTCCCTTCTCCAGGATGGGAGACACCTTCGGGGTACAGGACCCCCCAAAGACTGGACCTGTGTGGGGCCTGAGCATCCCCCCATGGTCCCTGTGTCATGGGACACGTGTGTCCCCTGCCCCAGCAGGGTCTGCACCCTGCTGACCCCGGGGAGGGGACAGGGACAGGGGGATGGTGCTGAGTGCCACCTTCACCCCAAACTGCCCCCTCACCGGGGACGGGTCCACCCAGAGGAGGAGGTCCAAGGTTAGGGGTGTCCCTGGATACAGGGGACCAGGGCTGGGGTTTGGGGACCTGGGACTGGGGACAAGGGCTGGGGTTTGGGGACCTGGGACTGGGGACAAGGGCTGGGGTTTGGGGACAAGAAACTGGGGACTTGGGGGACCAAGGACTGGGGACGAGGGGACAGGGATTGGGGAACTGGAATTGGGGAACCGAGAACTGGACCCTGGGGATCAGGACAAGGGATTGGGGAACTGGAACTGGGTACTGAGAACTGGACACTGGGGATCAGGACAAGGGGTTGGGGACCAAGAACTGGACACTGGGGATCAGGGACAAGGGATTGGAGAACTGGAACTGGGGACCAAGAACTGGACACTGGGGATCAGGGACAAGGGATTGGGGAACTGGAATTGGGGACCAAGAACTGGACACTGGGGATCAGGGACAAGGGATTGGGAATTTAGGACTGGGGACCCCCGGAGCAGGGGCTGAACCCCTCCCTCCCAGGAGGGGACACAGGAGGGCTCAAGGTCCCTGACACAGCGGGAGCCACCAAGCTGCCACCGCGTGCAGCAGCCACTCCTGCAGCGAGTTTGTGCCGTTCTCAGCCCGCAGCTCCCGGGGCTCCTTCCCTGCTCCTAATTTCCCGGCGCAAGCGGAGCTGATTTATGGGAGTTTGACACTATTTTAAGCGTGCGCCTCCGTTTGCCGCTCGCCCTGGTTTTAATTACCTCGGCTCTCGCGGCAGGGCAGCGTTCCCGGGGCACAGGCCTGGCCCTTGTTATCCTTGGAAAACCGGGAGCGCGCTTGCGGCCGCGGCCCGGGGCCGGCGTAAAAATAGGCGCAAAACCCACGGTAAAAGGAAGGCGGGGGGTGGGGGGACACCCTAAAAAAAAAAAAAAATCAAAGAAAAAAAAGCTGAAAAAGCTACAAAGTGGGTGAAGGGATAAATTTTTTTAAAAAGAAAAAGAAATTAAAGTAAAGGGAGACCTTGGGGTGATGGGGGTGAGGGGGCTCAGCCCGCGCAGCTGAAAGCCATGACGGGTATAAAAGCAGAGGAAGTCGCCTGGGGAGGGGGGAGGCCGCAGAGTAATTCGATTAAAAGGCCATAAAGGCAGAAGGAGCCGAGATTGGGGGCGGGGGGACGGGGGGGGGGGGGCAGCCACCAGCACAACCCCCCTGTCAGCCCCTGGAGAAGCCCCTGGGAGGGTGACGCTGGGCTGGGCTGGGGGGACACGGGGTGGTCTCAGCTCTGCGGGGGGAAACTGAGGCAAAGGGGAGGGGCAGCACCGGGGGTGGGGGGTGGCACGAGGGTCTGGGGGCAGCTGGGGGGTGGGCGCTGCTGGGTGCCCCCCTGCCCCAATACTGGTGCCCACAGTGCTGGGCGTCCCCTTGCACCGAGTGCCCCGTCACACCGGGTGCCCCCCGAGACCGGTGACCCCGCGGAACACGGTGCCCCCCAGCACCCTTAACACCCCCTCCTCCTCTCCCACAGGCTGCTGAGCACCATGGCCGTGAGCCCCCGCTGACATCACCCCCCCGCACACCTCGGGGTGCTCCCACCGCCGCCCCCCGACACCTCAGGGTGCTCCCAGTGCCGCCCCCATGGGTGACTCCTACGCCGCCGCCTTCCCCAGCGCCCCGGGGCTGCTCTCGCCCTCCGCCAGCCCCCAGGCCTCCCCCGGCCCCTACGGCCCCGACTACGGCCCCTTCGGCCACCCCTTCCCGGCCCCCTCCGGCACTCAGGAGGTGCTGGGAGCCCCCGTGGTGGTGACAGCCAAGGGACACCCCCCTGGCGACTGCCTGCCGGGGGTCTACCCCTCGCTGGAGATGCCGCATCCCTACGGCTCCTGGTACAAGGGCGGCATCGGCGGGGGGCTGCCGGGGGGCTCGGGGCCAGCGGCCCCTTCCTGGTGGGACGTGCACCCCAACGGGGGCTGGCTGGGGGGGCCCGCGGGCGCCGAGGGGCTGCAGGGCTCGCTGCAGGGCCAGCCCACCCTCAGCCCCCCGCTGCCCACCTACGGCTCCGACTTCGGGGCTCTGAACCCCCCGCCTTACACCAACCCCCCCGCCGCGCCCCCCGCCCCCAAACCCAACCCGGGCGAGGCCCCGAAGGGTCCCCGCGGCGGCTCCTTAGGGGGTCGCCCGGCGTGCGATTGTCCCAACTGCCAGGAGCTGGAGCGGCTGGGGGGGCCCGGGGGGGCCCGCAGGAAGCCGGTGCACAGCTGCCACATCCCGGGCTGCGGGAAAGTGTACGGGAAAGCCTCGCACCTGAAGGCTCACCTGCGCTGGCACACGGGCGAGAGGCCCTTCGTCTGCAACTGGCTCTTCTGCGGGAAGCGCTTCACCCGCTCCGACGAGCTGGAGCGGCACGTCCGGACCCACACGCGCGAGAAGAAGTTCACCTGCCTGCTCTGCAGCAAACGCTTCACCCGCAGCGACCACCTCAGCAAGCACCAGAAGACCCACGCGGACCCCGGCCCCCCCAAGCCGCCCCCCGGCGCCGAGCAGCCCCCGCCCGCCGCGTCCCCCCGCCAGCCGCCCGCCTCTCCCGGCAAAGACGCCGGGAGTCCCGAAGCCGGGAGTTTGTTGGAGATTTGAGCCTTTCATCCTCCATCCTCATCCTCCTCCGCGCCGCTGAGGATATTTATTACGGGGTGCTGCCCCCACCCCCACTTCTCCCCAAATCTCCCCCTATCCCTTCTCCCCCCCCAGTTCCTCCCCAGCTCCTCGTTAGCCATTGTAATTTATGTCTTAAATTATGGGGGGGCTCTCCGAGCGCTCTGGGGCTCACTGGGGGGGTGTCCAGGTGAGATCCCTCCCTTCTTTCTCTTCCTCTTCCCCCCCCCCAAACCTTCTCGGCCCCCCAAAGCCCCACTGGCCGCCTCGTGCCCCCGCACTCAGGGACAGGGTTTGCCCCCTCCCCCAGCCTCGTTAGCACACCCGGTTCGTCGGTGCTAATGTAACGTGCCCCCCCCTCTTTTTTAGCTGCCTGCCCCCCCCAAAAAACAGCAATAAAGGGATTGAGAGTGGAGCCGGGCCCTCCCTTCTCCTGTGGCTGCGGGGCTGAGGCCGGGCGGCTTCATCACAGGGATGGGCTCAGCTTCCTCCCACACTCCCCCTCTGTGGGGCTCACAGGGAAACTGAGGCACAGGGGGGGACATAGCCCTGCTCGGGGTCACCGTGTCTCTCCCTCTGGGGGTGACAGGAGTGGGGACCAGCTGGTCTGTCCCTGTAACCCTGTGGTCCCCTGTCCTTGTGTCCCCGTGTCTTCAGGACCTTGGGTCCCCATGGTCCCATGTCCCTCTCCTCATTCCAGGACCCCAGTGTCCCGTGTCCCCAGGACCCCAGTCCCATGTCCCCATGTCTTGTGGTCTCATGTCCATCTCTCCCGTGTCCCCACAGCCCCGTGTCCCCCTGTCCATGTGTCCCCAGGACCCAATAACCCCTGTCCCCCTGGCCCCATATCCCTCTGTTCCCATATCCCCCAGTCTGCCCCCGTGTCCCCCAGTCTGCCCCCATCCTCAGGGACATCCCCAAGCTGCTTTTGGGGACCCGTCGGGGCTTCTCCACCCACCAGCCTGACCCTGCACACGCGTGTGCCCCAACACGTGTGTGCACAGGAACACGTGTGTGTGCACAGCCCTTGCCTGGCTCAGCCTCGTGCCTCAGTTTCCCCGTGGCCACAGGGGCCACGTGGCAGCACTGGGGCACGTGGCAGGGCCACGTGCTACCAAAGACACCCCAATTTTGGGCTCTGTGGGCTGGCGGGGACCCCACTCCCCTCCCCCTCCCCGTGCCCTGGGCTCTCGCCAGCCCTTTGATGTGCCCAGCCCTGGTTTGGGGCTTTTCCTAAAAAAAAAAAAATCCCCAAAAGCCACGGAAAAAGGCAAAAGGAGGTGGAAACGGGCTCCTGTGCCAGCACAAAGTGTGTGTGGGGGAAGCCACTGGCACCCACTGCCCTCGGGGGGGGACATGGGGACAGGGATGGTAGCAGGTACCTGTGCCAGCGTGGCCGGGCCACGGCCACGTGTGCCAGCCACGGGTGAGTCACGGTGGCCATGGCTCGGCAGAGCTGGCCAGGCCCCAGGCGTCCCCAGGGAAAGGGGGGACACGCTGTCCCCCCACGCAGGGCGGGGAAACTGAGGCACGGCGGCATCAGCGGGGTGACCAGAGCCCAGTGCCACCACACAGAGCTGTCCCCAGGGTGGCTCCCAGGGGGATTCGGGGTGGAGGGGGCCACCTCTCCTTATAGCCCCCCAAATCAGTCCCCCCCCCCAGCGACACAGGCTTGCTCTTTTCAGGGTTCTCCCCACCCAAAAGCACGCCCCCCCCCCCGCGCTGCCTCTCGCCGTGGGTGGGCCAGTGCCAACGAAGGCAACCAGCCACCTCCCTGAGCCAAACCCCGGCCCGGCGGCCACCGAGGGCTCGACCGCCCGGAGCCTCCCAAACCACAGAGCCCAACCCCATCCAACGACCCCCGCCCCCCCAAACCCCACCGGGGACCCCCCCCACACACACTCCGGCGGCACCACCAGCTTTTTTCCTGTCTCGCTGCCCCATCAGGGTCGATTTGGGGGGGTCCGAGGGACGCCGCGGGGCCACGCCAGCCCCTGCGGTGGCTCTGATGTCGGCGCCATCCAAATCGTCGTCTCCTATCGAACCCCGCTCGCTCCGTAACGGGTGAGGAATGTGGGGCCCCCCGCCGCAGCCCCCCCCAAACCAACCCCGTGCCTTTATTTAATATCCTGAGAAAATTAAAATAACTCTTGCGGCCGCTAAGGAAAACACGGAGATAAACAGAATAAAAGCGGGAGCCCCCGGGAGAGGGGCTGGGAGGGAGCCAAGGGGGGGGGCACGGGGGGCTCGGCACCCACGGGAGCCGCGGAGGGTGGGGGTATATGGGCACCCGTGAGAGGTGGGTGGGGTGAGGACATGGACACGGGACGCCCGGGAGGGATTGCAGGACACGAAGACCCCCGAAGGGGGGTGCGGGACACGGGGACCCCGAGGAGGGTGCAGGGCTTGAGGGTGCTCGGGGTGGGGGTTGCAGGAGCCGGGGCTGCCCGGGCGTGCAGGACACGGGGGTTACTCAGGGGTGCAGGACACGAAGATCCCCGTAGGACGCGGAGGTGGGTGGGGGTCCCGTGGTGGGGGGTGTAGGACATGGAGACCCCCGAAGGACACGGGGGTGCAGGAGCCAGGAGGGGTACCCGGGGGTCCTGCGCGGATGGAAGACACGAGACTCCGCGAGTGCAGGACACGGGGGTGCCCCGGGGGGGACGATGCTGCAGGACCGGGGGATGCCCCAGGACCCCATGAGGGGGTGCAGGACCCAGGGGTGGTGCAGGAGCCGGGGGTGCCCCGGTACCCAACGAGGAGGGATGCAGGAGCCAGGGATGCCCCAGGACCCCATGAGGGGGTGCGGGAGCCGGGGGTGCCCCGGGGATGTCCCGAGGGTCCCGGTCCCGCTCCCGGTGCCCCCCCAATCCCCGCTTGGGCACCACGTGACCCTCGGGCCGCACGCGCCGCTGCCCCGCCCCGCCAGGGGAAGGGGCTCCGCCTTCCTTAAAGGGGCAACAACTGTAAAGGTGACCCTGCATTATATCAGCCCCCGTTACAGCCGAAGAGCCTCTAATTCACCGGAGCTGGGCGGCGGGGGTGTCTCTGCAGGGGATACCGCGAACCTCGCGGCCAACGCGGAGGTAAATCGGGGGTGTGGGCGCCCCCCCGCCGCGTGCCGCTTTTGCGCTTTTCCATCCCGGGGCCGCTGCCCCTTTAATGCCCCCCCCCTCACACCCTCGGCCCCGAGGGCGGGAACCGGGAACGGGAAAAGGGTGAGGGGGAACAAACATGGCGGGGCTGGCGGCGGCGAGGGAGCCTTAGGGGCACTGGGGGGGCACCGGGGGCTGTGAGGGAGAAAAGGTGAGGGGGAGCACGGGGGGCACCAGGGGCTGTGGGGGGGTAAAAGGTGTGGGGGAACACGGGGGGCACCGGAGGGCTGAGAGCGGGGAGCGCCCTGCCTGTGGATGGGTGAGAGGCTGCGGGGCTGGAGCCGGTGCGTTCTGCGGGCTGCAGCTCTCGCCCCCCCTCCTCTGTTCCTCCTCCCACCTCCCAGACCCACCATGTGCACCCTGGGGCTGTTCCCGCCGCCGCCCCCGCCCGGGGATGTCACCCTGTACGAGCTCAACAACGACCTGGTCTGCGGCCGCCTCAGCGAGCAGCTCCCGCTGTCCTTCCAGAGCCAGGTGAGACCCCCAGAGTGCTCCCTCCTCCTCCCCAGAGCCAGGTGAGACCCCCAGAGTGCCCCTCCTCCTCCCCAGGGCCAGGTGAGACCCCCTAGAGTGCCCCTTCCTCCTCCTTAGAGCCAGGTGAGACCCCCAGAGTGCCCCTTCCTCCTCCCCAGGGCCAGGTGAGACCCCCAGAGTGCTCCTTCCTCCTCCTTAGAGCCAGGTGAGACCCCCAGAGTGCCCCCTCCTCCTCCCCAGGGCCAGGTGAGACCCCCAGAGTGCCCCCTCCTCCTCCCCAGGGCCAGGTGAGACCCCCAGAGTGCCCCTTCCTCCTCCTTAGAGCCAGGTGAGACCCCCAGAGTGCCCCTTCCTCCTCCCCAGGGCCAGGTGAGACCCCCAGAGTGCCCCCTCCTCCTCCCCAGGGCCAGGTGAGACCCCCAGAGTGCCCCTTCCTCCTCCTTAGAGCCAGGTGAGACCCCCAGAGTGCCCCTTTCTCCTCCTTAGAGCCAGGTGAGACCCCCAGAGTGCCCCCTCCTCCTCCCCAGGGCCAGGTGAGACCCCCAGAGCCAGCTGAGCCCTATTGCCTCCCAGAGCTGTGCCAGCCCCCTCCAGCCTTTGGGGGGTGACACATTTGTCCCCCTCAGCTGTGGCTGGAGTTCTGGCCCCTTACCCCCCCATGGCACCTCCTGGATGTCCCTGGTGGTCTCGGGGGTGGTCTCAGGAGTGCTGTGGGGGCCCACAGGTGCCCGACCTGCCCGTGCTCAGCCTGCCCAAGGAGCCCCTCAAGGCTCACGGGCGGCAGGAGCCCAGCGCCCGCCCGCCCTTCATCCACCACCGCGAGTCCCCGTGGAAGCGCTGCCTCAGTGCCTGGTGAGTCCTGTCCCCCCCCCCTCCCCAAAAATGCCCCCCAAAGTGCCAGGTCTGCCCCCCCGAAGCGGGCAGGGGGTGCTGAAGGGGCTCTGACCCCTCTGTGGCCACAGGCGCGACGCGGGGCTCTGCGGGGTGCTCCGGGAGGTGGCCAGCGCCGAGGAGGAGGGTGAGTCGTGGCTGCCCCTGGAGATCTCCCAGGATCTCTGGGTCTGGGATCCCTCTGTTCCCATTGTGCTGCCCCCACCCGTGCCCCCCGTGGTGCGGGTGGGTGCAACTGAGGGTGCTTTGCCCCCCCAGGGCTGCGGTGGCTGAGGACGGGCTCGAGCCACGCGCTGGCCGTGTGCCGCTGGCTCTCCTCGCTCCACGGATCCCTGTTCCCACACCTCTCCGTGAGTCCTTCCAGGCCTCATCCCTGGGGCTGGGGGAGGCTGGTTTGTGGTGGTGGGTGGTCCCTTGCCTGCTGAAAACCCACCAAAATGCTCCTCCTGGCAATGCCCAGCTCCAAATGCTGCTCCTTCCCCCATCAAAGGGAGGGGAACGCTGCCCTAAGGCCTTGCCAGGGCCCAACGTGCTCCAAGAGGGGCTAAAATCCAGGTGGGGGAAGAGGAAGGAGGGGATGGGCACTGGGAGTCCTTGCTACCAGCTCATTGTTCTGCTCTCCCCTGCAGCTGACCAGTGAGGACATGATTGCAGCCTTCTCCCAGGCCGTGGACTGGTGAGTACTGTGTGTCCCAAAAATACCATCCCTGGCATCTGTGACACCCCCAGAGCTGGGAGAGGGGTGGGGGTACAAGGACAGGAGGGCCCTGTCTGGGTGGGCACATTAAGGGCAAGTATTTCCCCACTGGCTCTGGCTGCCCTGGTTTGTTTCTGATGGTCAGAGAGAGGCAAAGCCCTTGATGTGCTGAGATCAGTGTTACACGAGATCAGAGACTGCAAAATTCCTCCCAGTTCCTACCCCAGACTGTGGGAACTAGCCCCTCAGCAGAGCCCTGGGAATAATTGCCAGGAATGGGGGAGTTTCTTGAAGAAAACGGTCCCGTCCAGCAGCGAAAAGGGAGTTTTATTTCATTGGGTGCTCTGGGAAGGGCCTTTGCCAGCCTGGGGGGTGCTGGGTGGTGCCAGCACCTCTGCTTGGAGCCTCACCCTGCCCTGTCCCTGCCTCCAGGGCCGGATGCCCCGTGCGGGCCTTCGCCTGGCACCCCCACACCAACAAGTTTGCTGTGGCGCTTCTGGACGATTCCATCCGGGTCTACAACTCCAACAGGTGGGGCTGGAGCTGCCGCTGCCTCCCGGGATTTGGGGTGCCCTGGTCCTGCTGCCACGCCGTGGCTGGCACAGGCTGGGTGCCCTTGGCCTTCTTGCTCACGTGGGCTCACGTTCAGCCCCCCCCGCTCCTTTCCCACTGCTCTTCCTGGAGCATGATCCTGACCGAAGCCTTGGCTTTCCTTTCCCTCCCTGCTCCGTAGCTCTGGGGGCATCCTGGGGGTCCCACAGCCCAAGGGGGGTCCCACAGCCCAAGGGGGCACAGGCAGAGCAGTGTTTGGAGCGTCGTTGAGTCTCCTCTCTCCCCCAGGTCTCCCTGCTCCCCCAGGGAATGCCAATCCCTCCTCAGGAGAAGACTGTGCCGGCTGGTCCTGCGGCCCCCTCCGCACCGCCCTGCTCCAGCCCCCTCTCCCAGCTGGGATTTCTGGCCAGCCAGGGCCCTCTCCTGCCCCAGGGCTGGGCTGGGGGCAGCTCAGGCCAATTGCACCAGGTGTGCTCTGGCTCACTCCGGTGGCACCTGGCTGGGAATTCCTGTCCCCCGCTGTCACCTGGCTGGGAATTCCTGTCCCCCCACACCTCCCCCCGGCCTGGGAAGCAGGGCACAGCAGGGCACATCCCCCCTTCCCACTCTGTTTTCCCCCTGCACTGGGCTCAGAGCTGGCAGAGGACACTGGGACACGGCCCACACGCTCTTGGTCCCGCGTTTTGCCCTTGTCACATGTGTCCCCTCCCCGGCAGTGCCACCGTCCCCTCGCTGAAGCATCGCCTGCAGAGGAATGTGGCCTCCATGGCCTGGAAGCCTCTCTGTGCCTCCATCCTGGCCGTGGCCTGCCAGACCTGTGTCCTGGTGTGGCACCTGGATCCCACCTCCCTCTCCACCAGGTGACAACCCCCGCACACCCCCTGCCCTGCCATCGGGACCCCCTTTGGGGTTGGCTTTGGGATAAAGCCAGGCAGGTGCCCGTCCTGCCAGCCTGTCCCAACCCTTCCTAGGGGGTTTCTTTCTCTCTTCCAGACCGTCATCAGGCTGTGCCCAGGTTCTGTCCTACCCGGGGCACAGCCCTGTCACCAGCCTGGCCTGGGCACCCAGTGGGGAGCGGCTGCTCTCGGCGTCACCAGTCGACACGACCATGCTGGTGAGGAGCCCTGAGCTGGCTGTGCCTCCCCGGGGGGATGTGGGGACCACGGGCACCCCAGAGGGTCACCCAGGGACAGCTGGGCTGGGCACAGGTGCTGTTCCCACAGAGGGTGGGTCAGGCAGCTCTGAATTTGAACTGGACCTGAAAGCATCGCTCTGTGTCCCTTAATCCAAACACACCCCCTCAACACTCAGTGTTCTGGTGTCACCATTTGCCTTCCTTGTCCCCTCCTCCAGGTGTGGGATGTCTCCACTGAGAACTGTGTCCAGCTGCAGTGGTTTGGGGGTGGTGGTGTCACCTACTTGGCCTGGTCACCCGATGGCAGCAAGGTGCTGGCAGCCACCCCCTCGGCCGTGTTCCGGTGAGTGCCCCGCCTGCCCAGCTCCCCTGGCAGCCCTCGCCCTCCTTTCTGCTCCAAAACTGAGCAGATCTGGATCCTGAGTGTCCTCACTGCTCCCACTCCTGCTGGGGGGGCAGAGGGGCACGGGGGTGGGTGGCTGGGTCTGACCCTGTGGGCTCCTGGAGCAGCGGGATTGGGGCAGATCCCAGGAATTCGCCCTGTTCTGTTTCCTGCAGGGTGTGGGAGGCTCAGATGTGGACATGTGAGCGGTGGCCTACTATCAGAGGACGCTGCCAGGTAGGATGGATTCCTCAGGTGCTGTTCCCAGGCTGGAACAGCTGTTCATTTAGGCTGAAAAAGCCCTCTGAGACCGTTGTCTCATGTCCTCAAGTGCTGCATCCACAGGGCTTTTAAATCCCTCCAGGACTGGGGACTCCCACCCTACCCTGGGCAGCTGTGGCAGGGCTGGATAGCCCTGGAATCTTTCCCAATATCCAACCTGAACCTTCCCTGGTGCATCTTGAGGCTGTTTCCTCTTGTCCCATCCCTTGTTCCCTGGGAGCAGAGCCCGACCCCTTCCTGGCTCCCTGGAGTTGTGGAGAGCGAGAAGGTCCTCCCTGAGCCCCCTTTTCTCCAGGCTGAGCCCCCCCCAGCTGCTCTTCACAAGTTCTCCAGCCCCTTCCCCAGCTCCATTCCCACCTCTGGACACACTCCAGCCCCTCAGTGTCTGTCTCATAGCCCCAAACTGACCCCAGGATTTGGGGTGCAGACATCACCTCCAGGGCCCTCGGGGACACGTTGGGTGGGTTTTACCAAAAATCCCCCATTCCCAGCTGGCTCCAAAAGATCCCTGGCCAGGGGAGGGGCCATCCACAAAGCCCTGAGCTGTCCCTGGACCCACTGGAGTCTCCCTGCAAACCCTTCCTGTGCCACAGACGGGGTGCTGGAGCCCGGACGGCAGCCGACTGCTCTTCACGGTGCTGGGGGAGTCCGTCATCTACTCCTTGTCCTTCTCCGAGTACCGGGGTGAGTCTGCCCGAGCTGGAGCTTCCCAAGGGCTGGGGTGGGGCCCAGGTGATCCCTCACTTTTGGATGAGGGAGCTGGGACATGCAGGGGGTTGTCTTGGGGGTCTCCCAGAGCACAGAATTCCTGGGGTTGGGTTCATCCCCCCTCATGTTGCCTCTCAGTTGTGTGGGCACAAAGGGTTTTTGCAGGGGGGGGGGTCCAGGGCCAGCTCAGGGGTTTGTCAGCAGAGGGGCCAGTCCTGGGGGTTGCTGTCCCCTGTCCTCCATCCCAGACATGGGATATCAGCACGTTGCTCTGAGAAGTGGATAAATTATGGGAAATCTGGGCAATTCAGTGGGATTTATGGAGTGTTCCCTTCAGGGGAGATGCAGGGGCAGGTGGGGGGCTCCAAAACAGCCTCGATCGTGGCAGACCTGTCCGAGACCACCTTCGAGACGCTCTACGGGGACGAGAGGTGGGTCTGATGTGGCACCTGGGGGGGGCAGAGGTGGGCAGCAGCCCCTTGGCAGCAGCCCCCTGATGCTGGGGACACGTGGGGGGCTGAGGGGGTCTGTGCCCCCCGACCCTGGGGGCTTCCCTGCTGCTCCTGCTGGTTCCAGGATTGGAGGAGAGGTACATTCCATGGTGTGGGACCCCACTGGAGAGAGACTCGCAGTGATCATCAGAGGTGAGTCCTGCCTGAAGATCCCACTTCCAGCAAGGAAAAGGGGCACCGAGGGGCCTGTCCCCGTGTCCCTGGAGCAAGGAAAGCCTCCCTGCCCCTCTCCCTCCTGCAGGACACCCCGACTCTCCGGGCAGCCAGACGGCCATCGCCGTGTTCCGCACCCGCAACAGCCCCGTCTTTGAGCTCCTGCCCTGGTGAGTGGTGGTGGGCACTGGGTGGGTTCCTTGCAGCAGGTTTTGGGTTCGTTGAGTACCTTTAACCCCCCCGGGGGGTGTGGTGGGGAAGAGCAGCCCCCCCCTCACCGTGGGGAGACCCCATCCCGCGCCGCTTCAGGGCCTGTCACCGTTTTACCTCCGAATCCCGTCGTGTTTTGGCCGTGTTGGCCTTTATCCACCTTGAGCCCCTTGGCTTCGGGTTGTCCCGTGCCCAGTGCATCCGATCAGGTCCCAGGTGTCTCCACTTGGCCCTGGCAGTGTGGTGTTTCTGTGGCTGTGCCATAACCGTGGCTCCTCCTGCCCCCCACAGCGGGTTCGTGCGGGGCGAGCGCGGTGCCCGGCCCCAGATCATCGCCTTCCACCCCTGCTTCCCACGAGGAGCCCTCCTGACCGTGGTGAGTCGCTCCCCCCTTGGTGCTGGCTGGTCTGACACGGGGTGGGGGGAAGGTGTCTGGGATCTTGGACCCTCATTTTCTTCCGTGTCCACTTCCCTTCCAGTGCTGGTCCTCGGGGAAGATCAGCCACATCCCCTTCTTCTTCGTCAGTGCCCACGTGCCCCTGGCCAGCCCTCGCCGCAGCCCCGTCCCCGTCATGGCCAGTGTGAGGGAGCAGCCCCTCTTCTCGGAGCTGTGACCACAGCCCAGGGCCTTGGTGGCTCCTCTTCCTCCCTGGGCAGCCTCATCTTCCTCCCGGGACCTCCGGCTGCCTTCAACCCCTGGGGGGGCACAGGGGGTCTCCGAGAGTCTGTATCGAATAAAAGCCGATCTTTCCTCCCTCTCCTCCTCTTTCCTTACCCTGAGGGGGCTGGAAGTTTTCTGTGGGGTGAGTTCTGGAAGTTCCGTGGGTCTGGAGGTGCTCCAGAGCTGCTTTTTGGGGTCAGAGAGAGCTCAGGGTCAACTTGCAGAACTTCCCCATGCTGAAGCCTGGTGGGGGGAGCCCACAGGGCCAGGGCTGCTGTTTTGGGGTTAAAGAGCTGCATTTTGGGGAAAGGTGAGGGCAGGGGGGGCTCAGGGGTCCTTGGCTGCACACACAGCCTCCCAGGCCTTGCCTTGTGGGTGGGCACAGCCCTCCAAAGTGAACTGAAACCCCTGTGGGTCCATAAAACCCCAAATTTGAGCCCAGTCGGGTTGTGAGCAGGGCTGGAGGGGCCCTGAGGTGCTCGTGCCAGCCCACGTGAGCTCCCCCCAGCACCAAAGGGTGAGGGGGGAGCAGATGGACCCCCCCTGCCCAGGGAAGGGATTAATGGGGGGGAGGCAGCGTGGTTAAATCCCAGGATTACATATGGTTAATCCTCAGGATTACACTGCAATAACAGGGATAAGGGGGAGAGTGCAGGGTCCCTGCTCATCCCCGCAACCCAAACACCCCCCCCCAGGGCCCCCAAAACGCTCCTCAAATCCCGAGGTGGGACAGGGACCCCCCCCCCCCAGCATCCAGCCCCTCCATGGGGCTGCACAGGCACGAGGAGGATCCAGGGGGAAAAACTGGGGGATGAACCCACCGCTGCTGCTGGGGCGGCACCAGGGGGGCTTCACCCCTCGGCACTGCCCGGTTTGCTCCCGGTGCTGCCTCCCAGGAAGGTGCTGAGCGGCTCCTGCTCCTCCTCCTCCTCCTCCTCCCGGGGCAGTGCCCGCAGGTATTCCAGGGGCAGTGCCCGCAGGTATTCCAGGTGCAGCCGCGTCTCCGCCCGGCTCCTCCGCACGAACCGGCCCACGTAGAGCAGGAGGGCCCCCAGCCACCCCCCCACGGCCACCAGCACCACCACATCGGGGGCCCGCGCCCCCCCGGCCCCGCCCAGCGTCTCGTTGTGGGGGGGCAGCGCCCGGGGGGTCCCCCCTGGGCACCAGCAGTGCCCGGGGAGCCCCAGCGCCAGCAGGAGCAGCCAGGCTGCCTGCATTGCCCCGGGAAGGAGGACGGGTGGCACGGGAGGACGGGTGGCACGGGAGGACGAGTGGCACGGGAGGGGGGGGCTCTGTGCCCCCCCCCCAGCGCTGCTGATACGTGAGATCGGGGCGGAGAGGGCGAGGGGAGGCACTGGATCCCGTGGCTGTACCCACCTCACAGCAACCCCCAGCCCTACCCACCCCCCTGGCACCCCCAATAGTGCATCCACTGGGCACACACTGGTCTTTACTGGTGCTGGAAACCCCTTGGAACGGGGGGGGGTTATACAGGAATGGGAGCAAACTCCAGAGAAACGGAGCCAGCAAGTCTCTGACTGGGCTGGTGCCCCTCCAGCACCAGGGGCGGTGGGCACGCTGCCACCCTGAGGGGGGGCAGCCCCCTACCCCGGCAGGTCCCTTGGAGCATCTCGCTGTGATCCCACTACAGGAACAGTCCCAGCTGCCCCTGGAACTCCCCGTGCTGGGCTGGGGGGTCCCTTTTGGGGTGACCACGGTGGGAGGGGGGGTTCACCCGCTCTGCGTGCCCCCCCCGTGCCGCAGTGCCCGCCGTGCCATCTCCAGGGCCCCCTCCCGGCTCCGGTTGCCGCCGATGAAGCCGCTGGCGTGGACGAAGACGCAGCCGGGGACACCACAGAGCTGGGACAGGGCCTCGTCCCGCAGCCCCCGCCACGCCTCGGGCAGGGGGAGCCTGGGGGGGACACGGGGGACAGCGGGTGACAACCTGGGGGGGCACAGGGGGCAGAGTGGGGGGGTGCAGGGGGGGTGGCATGGGAGTACAGGGGGCAGAGTGGGGGTACATAGAAGGGCAGAATGGGGGTGAAGAGCCATGGGGGGGATACAGAGGGGCAGAGTGGGGGTACAGAGAGGGGCAGTGAGGGTACAGGGGGCAGAGTGGGGGTGCAGAATGGGGGTGCAGAGCTGGGGGGGGGTACAGGGGGGCAGAATGAGGGTACACAGCGCAAGAGGAGGGGTCTCACCGGCTCTGGAAGGTGTGGGGTCCTGTGGGGACGCTCTGAACCCGCCACTGCCCGCCCCGGTCTGGGAACAGCACGAGCTGGAGTGGCCTGGGCAGGGCCAGTTCCTTCTCCAGCTGGAAAAGGTGCTCCTTCCAGGGGCAGCCCCCCTGAGGCAGCTCCAGCACCTGCCCACTCGAGTCCACCTGGGAGGGGGGACACCACGGGCACTCTGGGGGACTGTCCCCAGAGCCCCCAAATGGCCCCAGGGCTCAGCTTCACCCCCTGGGGCTCAGAGACCCCCACACGTGTAGGGGGGTGTGGATGGGGTGGGGAGAAGGTGGGTAGAAGGGTGGGCAGAGTGGGGGTGCAGAGCCCTGTGGGGGTACAGGGGGGACAGAGCCCTGTGTGGGGCACAGTGGGGGCTGCAGGGCCATGCAGGGAGGTTCATACTGAGGCGATTTGGCCTCCCCACACCCCAGAGCTGCCCCCCCACTTTCAGACCCCCCCAGACCAGTGGGTGGTACCTCAAAGCGGCGCCGAACGGCCTCTTCCACCAGCGCCCGTGCCGGCAGCCAGGCCCGGTGGTAGAAGTCGAGCCGGTCCATGAACTCACTCCCCACCAGCTCCATTGCCCGCTTGAACCCTGCCTGGGGGCACAACGGGGGGTCAGGGGGGTCCCCGAGCTGGGTGTCCCCATCCTGGGTGTCCCCATCCTGGGTGTCCCCATGCCGGGTGTCCCCACTCTGGGTGTCCCTGAGGGGCCATGGTGCCCGTGCCCACCTCGGTGTCCTGGTCGGGGTCGTTCCAGCGGGGGTTCAGGTGCCCCACGCGGGCACTCAGGGTGGTGGTGAGGGCGTAGCGGGGCTCCCCCTCTGCCTGCGCGATCCCGTTGTCGATGGCGTCGATCTCCTCCACAAAGTTCTCGTAGAGCTGGGGGGGACGGGGGGACAGTGAGGGGACAATGGGGACAGCAGAGGAACAGTGGAGGGACAGGAGGAGACAGTGAGGGGACAACGGGACTGTGAGGGGACAGACGGGAAAGAAGGGGACAGCAAAGGAGGGAACAGTGAGGGGACAGCAGGAGGAAAATGGGGGGAAGGCAAGAGGGGGACAACGGGGGCAGCACTGGGGGGGGCGCAGCAGGGCCCAACCACACACCAGCAGCTGCCACAAACTGGTCACCTCTTTCCTGGAATCTCGTGTGGGGTGACACCACTCCCCGCCAAAAGGAGCAGCCCCGGGCAGAGTTGTGGCACTGGGGGGGGGGGCAGAGCCCCCCGTACCTTATCGTAGAGCGCCGTGACCACGGGCCCGTCCTCCGGCTGCCCCAGGAGCGCCGCCAGGATCTGGGAGCCGAAGTGACAATAGACCAGCCCGGCGCTGCTCAGCTTCGTGCTCCAGGGCTTGTCGGGCCGGAGGCTCCTCATGGACTCTGTGAAGGACCTGCAGGGTACCAGGGTCAGCCCCAGGGACCCCCGGGGACGCCGCTGTGCGAGCGGGCGGGCCGGGGGTGGGTCTCACCTCTGGTGGTGGTCGTAGCGGTGCCGCTCGGGGTCGTACTCGCCCCCCACGTCCACCACCACGTCACACTGGGCCAGGCGCTGGGGGTCCCGCGTCCGCACCACCTCCGCGTCCTGCCGGGGGGCACGCGGAGCATGGGGGTCCCCCGGAGCACCGGAGACCCCCGAGAGCTGCCCCCGGGGACCGGGGATGCCGAGGAGGGGCTGAGAGCTTCAGGGTGAGCCCCAGGTGACAAGGGACCCCGAGAAGGGGCTTAAGGGTGACCCCCAGGCGGGACCCCGAGCACCCAGTGGGTGGGTCCCAAGGACCCCCACGCGGGTCCGGGAGACCCGACGGTGGCCGCAGGTGGGACTGGGAGCCCCGAGCGAGATAACAGGGGAGCCCTGAGGAGGGAGCCGGGCCCCGGCAGCGCCGGTGCCGCTGCATGGAGCCCGGGACCGTACCCGGTAGCGGGGCAGGAGCCGCAGCAGGAAACACGCGAGCGCCTCGTCGCAGTGGAAGGTGCCGTCGTGGGTGCCGATGAGCGGGGTGGGCTCGGGACGCGGCCGCTTCTGCCCGACCGCGGTGGCGACGGAGCCCCCGGGCCCGATCCCGGCCATGGAGGAGCCTCCGGAGCCCCCGATCCCGGTCCCGATCCCGGTCCCCGCCATGAGTCGGACGGCGTGGGAGAGGCCGCGCATGGCCCCGCCCCCGGACACGCCCCCTCAACACGGAGACCCCGCCCCATCCCGCTCCCGGCACCGCGCACGCGGCGATGCCTCTCCCGCGCATGTGTGGCCACGCCTCCCCAGTTTCCAGCCATTTAAACCCCCGCCTCGCGCATGCGCAGCTGGCCACGGCTAACCCCGAGAGGGGGCGGGGCCAACGCACCGCTTCATGGAGAGAGCGCCCCTTGGCGGCCGAATGCGGGTATACAACGGGGACACACGGACACGGGGACACACGGGCACGGGGACACACTGATAGAGACATGGGGACAGGGACATAGGGACACGGGGACACACGGACACGGGGACACACGGTCACGGGGACACACGGACGGGGACATGGGGACAGGGACACACGGACACGGGGACACACGGTCACGAGGATACACAGACAGGGACATGGGGACAGGGACATAGGGACACGAGGACACACGGACACGAGGAGAGGGACACGGGGACAGGAACACACGGGGACTGATGGACACACTGGGATGGACACATAGGGACGGACAGATGGATGGACAGACGGACAGAGCGGAATGGACACGCAGGGACGGACGGACGGATGGACAGACGGACACGCAGCCCCCAGGCCAGCCCGGGGCTGTGTTGATTTGCCCAAGCAGGAGTTTATTGGCCGGAGCAGGAGCCGCCGGGAGCCGGGGCCCCTCCGGACATTGTGCACGGCCCGGGGGGCTGTGACGCCTCTTCCCGGAGCTCCCAAATCTCAAATCCCCCTTCTCGGGGTTCGCTCCACCGGCCCCGGGTCGGGACAGTGGCACGGAGCTGCCTCCAGGGCTGCTTCCAGCAGGACACAGAACACGGCAGGGAGAGGAAGCCGAGCTGGGACCGTGGTCACCTCCACATCCCGGGGGTCGTTTCCCCATCCCGGGGGTCGTTTCCCCATCCTGGGGGTTGTTCCCCCATCCTGAGGGTTGTTTCCCCATTGCCCCATCCCAGGGGTTGTCATCCCATCAGACAGAGGGGTTCAGCTCCAAAGGGGGGGGGAAGTCACCCAGAAATTCCCCTGCCCCCCACCTGCAGGCAGTGCTGGGAATGCAAATAAAGCTCTTTCCTTTGGGGGCTGAGGACAAATTCCCCCTCTCTGTGCTCATTCAGCCGCCTCTGGCCCATCCCAGTCCAACGGTGGCACCCGGGATGTGTCTGAGCTGGTCACCCGTGGGGACACGGCCCCTCCTGGCTGGGACTCGGGGTGTTCAATCCCACTGGTGTCTCCCTTTGGAAGTGGGCAGGGGGCGAGTGCTGTGGGACTTAGGGTGGGAGCAGAGGATGGTCAGCGGTGCCCTGAGTCCAAAACCACACCAAGTGCTTCTCCTTCCCAACAGCCCCCACTGTCCAGGTGAAAAAAAGAAGGGATTTGAGGCAGCCCAGCCTCAAAAACATCCGTAAAGGGATAAATCGGCTCGCACAGACAGCAGGGAAAGCTGCTTCTGGTGGGGAAACCACGCGGCTCCGGGTCCATCCCTGCCAACCTGCAAACAAAGCAGGGCTTCCAGGAGCGCGAAACCAAACCCGAGGTACAAAACTCCTGCCCGGGAGCTCGGGAAAAGCCAGGCTGGCTTCTCCCCTTCCCCCCGTGGCTGGCTCAGCTCCCCGGGACACCCGAGTCAGGAGATCTCGTTGCCGAAGACCTCGAGCACGAGCGGCGTGAGCTGCATGCTGTGCTCGGGCTGGAAGGACAGGCAGCGGTACTGCCGGGAGTGCTCCTCGTTGAGGCTCCGCAGGTCCGCCAGCTTCTGGATCATCTTGGCGTAGAGCAGGCGGCTCCCCGGGGGCGGGTGCCGGCAGCGGATGTAGGTCTGCAGGATCTCCGAGAGCCTGTCCTGCAGGGATTCCACCAGCGAGGTGTCCTGCACGCCCGGGCGGTCTGGGGAACACCAGGGATCACGGGAGATGCCGAGTTGGAAGGGACCGCCAAGCATCGTCCAGTCCAACCCTCAATTGTCCCCAGGAGTCACCCCATGTGCCCCAGAGGATCATCTGAACACTCTGGAGCTCTGTGCCCACTGCCCTGGGGAGCCTGTTCAGTGCCCAACCACCCTCTGGGGGAAAAACCTTTCCCAGAGATCCACCCTGACCCTGCCCTGGCACAGCTCCAGCCATTCCCTGGGTGCTGTCTCTGCTCCCCCCAGAGCAGAGCTCAGTCCCTGCCCCTCCTCTGCCCCTCCACGGATGTTGAAGACCTCAGTGAGGTCTCCCCTCAGTATCCTCTTCTCCAGCTGGACACACTGAGTGCCCTCAGCCCCTCAAGGCCCTTCCCCACCTTCGTTACCCTCCTTTGGACATCCCAACAGCTCAATATCTTCCCTACACTGTGGTGCCCAAAACCTCCCCCAGTATTCGAGGTGACTCCCGCCCTTTTTTCTGAGGACACGCCAACCCCTAGCCAGGTCCTACCTGGGGACAGGATGCAGATGGCCATGAGGAGCACGTGCTCTTCCTCATGAAGGTTCAGCTTCTTCAAGCCAACCTGGAATTTCACGAGCGGCTCGAGCAGGTCCATGCTGTGGCCAGCTGGGAAGAGAACGGACCTTTAGCACGGCTGGCTCTGGAAGAGGATCTCCCATGGAGATTTAAGGTCCTGCTCTGCCACCTGCACCCCTGTTCTTAACGCTGGCCCTCAAATTCTCAAGTGGAAGAGGTTCAGGGCAGGGTCCAGCACCTTTTCTGATGGGTGCAGAGGGAATGGCTTTCCAGGGAAAAACCCATGGGATTTCTGCGCCTGAACTTAAGGCTGGGATGAGATTCCTTAGCAGGGGAGGGTCTGGCAGCTTTACCTTGGGTGACGTCGCTGACCCTGTACTTGAAGTCGTTGCTGCCGCAGGTCCAGCTCATGTCCTCGAGGGTGAAGGACTGGTTGGAGCGCAGCATGATCACCTCGATGGCACTGGACTTCAGCAGGACAATCTGGTCCTCTGCTGACAGGTCCCTGCACCACGGGGGGGAGGTTGAGGTGAGACTTGTCCACGAGCAGAGGGACAGAAACCGCCACCCCCACGAGGGTCCCATCGGTCACCCCATTGTGGGGCAGCCCAGCTCTTCCCTCCCCACAGTTCCTGTGTCAGGAGTTCCTGCAGGTGAATTTGTCCACGCCCTGGGCACCAGCCTGGAGTGAAAGAGGACCTGAGGGCCCTTCACAAACCCCTCAGGGTGCAGCAGCTCGAGTTGTTTCGCTGACAGAGTTTGGGTGAATTTTCCAGAGTTTGGAAAGAGAGGAGAGGAGAACCACAGGAAGGAGGAGAGACAGAAAACATCAAAGTAGGAACAGACCTGGGAAGGGGACAGAGCCAAGGCACAGCTGTGAAGGGGAAGCAGGGAACATGATCTGGCTGTGGAGGGTAGGACAGGATTCCCAAGAGGGGAAAACTACCTTGGATGCCAGACCTGGGAGCAAACATCTCACCTGAATCCCGGGATCATTTTGGCAAAGCCGATCACCTTCTGTATGCTGTAGCTGACCAGGTCAGCCAGGTGTGGGAGCATGGAGAGCTGGGAGAACTCAATGTTCATGGAGGAGCTCTCGTCGTTCTCCTCGGAGAGGACCAGGTTTGAAAACATCCGGGGCTCCACGGACTCTGGAGAGAGGGAGACGCTCAGGGCATGACGGTGCAACACCCCCAGGAGGGTTTTACACCTAAATGAGCCCCCACAGGAGGTAAAACAAGGGTCTGAAGTGTCAGATTTAGGTCAAGCTACTGCATTTCCCCCCTTGTCACCCCTGGGGAAGCGAGTGTGGTACCTGGGAATGTGCTGAAGGCATCGGAGCCGAAGAGATCAGTGGAATCCTCCTCCGACAGGTCCTGGGTGAGGAGAGAGGAGGACTTTGTTGCCCCTCTGTTGTTGGGGTGGCTTCTCACGGGGGGCTGGAAGAGAAGGGCAGGGCGTGAGGGACAGGGCTGGGAAGGGGAGACGTGTGGCGGTTGTTCACCTGCTGCCACGAGCAATGAGGGTTCCGCAGGGGGATTTTTAACTCCTCTCTGAGGGGTGAGAGGGGTTTGGAGCATCGGGGGGCTGCCCACGGGGGCGGGGGCGGCCCGGCCGTACCCGGAACTTGGAGAAGTCAGCGTAGGTGGGGTCGTAGGTTTTGCGATGGGCCTCGAGCAGGATGTCGATGACCCTCTGCTGCTCCTCCGAGAGCTTCGGCTTCAGGCTCTCCTTGAGCGCCTCCTCCTCCTTGCGCTTCAGGATCATCTCCCGCTTCCTCTGCACCTCCTCGTCCGTCAGGATGACTGTGGGGCAGGGGAAGGGGCAGAAACAGGGACTGGAGCAACCCCAGGCTGCGGCAGAGAGTGTCCCCATCGCCTGGATAATCGGTCATTGAACCTGCACCAACCCCACCCTACTGTCACCTCGGCTGCCGGGTCACGGCTGCCCGCTGTGCCCGGCGGTTTATGGTGCTTTTAGGCAAGGACTGGGTGAGATAAGGCCACATGAGCACTGCCACACGCCCGCTCTGCTCCCTCGCTGTTTGCTCGGTGCTTTCCAGGTGACAGAAATCCTGATCCCGCCAGACTCGGGTCAGTGGGTTCACCCAGCTCCAGTGCCCAGCGCAGCTCCGCTCGGCCCCAGCTGCCACCCTGGGTATCCAGCAGCACTTCTGCAGCATCCCCAGGGGAGTTTTAACCTTATATTTAAGCTAAGAGCACACATAAACACCCCCCACTCCCAGGGGTGGGTATTTATGGCTTTTGTTAGGGGTGATGGTCCTCAGAAGCAGCCAGGGGTTGGACTCCGAGGTGATACACTAGGATTGTCCCCTTTATTTAGGGAAGGGGAGCAGCCACAGACAATCTGGGCTCAAATCTTAACTTTACAAAAAGAGCTTGGAGATGTGAATGGTCTGAGAGGGCTGAAAGAGAAGAAAAGCACAAGGGAGCTGCACAGATCTCTTGGGTTCAACCTCCATCCCCGTAGCCGCGTCACCCGCTCCCGAAAGCGCTTGGTAACACACATCCACCTAAAAATAGCAATTCCCCTTCCTCAGGCTGTTATTAGCCCTTTCACCAGGGCATTACAGAAAACCCCAAGCGTGTTATCTGATGCCGAGGTGGCTGAGCCTGCCCTGCCTGAGGAGATTTGACTCTGGGCGAGTCGAGGTGGAATTTGGGCCGAGAGGTTGGCGAAGGGCGGAGGGAGCTGCAGCCGTGGGGCTCCAGGCAAGGAGCTGTTTGCTGTCCCTGCTCCTTTAGCCAACGGCATTTTTCCAATCCCTTTTCAAACTTGCACAATCTCAGAGGGCACCAGAAGGTCTCGGAGAGACGGGAATGAGCAGATAGAGCTGAAAGGTCACCTGGGCCGTGGGCGCGTTACGGCGGCTCCACGGGGCACGGTGTGACTGCTCGGGGAGAAAAATCAAGAGTTTTGCCATCCCCCCTCCCAGTTCTTCGTACAAAAGCATCAGATCCATGTGGGCATGGGGAGAAACTGGTGGGGGAAGCCACGTGTGGGGTTGAGGAGGAGGATGGGGCAAAGCCAAGCCCTTGGCTGTGGCCGCAGTGCTGGAAGTGTCCCAAGGATCGGGGCCTCAGAGGGGATTCTTGCAGGTTACACCAGGCAAATTTGGGATCCTGCAAGGACTAGATGACCTTTATTGGTCTCTCCTAACCCAAACTATTCTATGATCCCAGGACCATTAGGAGGCATCCGCAGAGTGGAATGGAAAGATAAGGATGATTCTGTGTTGGGGCAAGACTGCCGGGGAAGTCAGCTTGGGATTTCCCACCTTCTTTTAGGGAATCCAGCCCTCAACCAGGCTGGTAACAGTCTGGCAGTGGCATTTCTCAGCCTGGCAGGAGCTGTTTCTGGTGATTAGCAGCAAACCTGAAACACTCCATGCCAGAGGAACCGGCTTTGCCACAGGACCAGGGATAACATGGATGAGGGATGTCAGCGCAGAGACCCCCCCTCCACTGCTTTATAAAGTGCTGGGGAAAAGGCTTCGATGCTTATTTGGACTCACGGGAGGATGGGAGTGGGAATACAGGGCTGGGAAGTGGCTCAACACCTGCCCTGAGATCCCAGCTCCCATCCCAGCTCCGAGCTTTCCGAGCGTCGAGCCAGAGCCATCCAGCCACAGACTCCTGGCACAGCCGGCGCCGTGGCTGAGCCTCTGTGGGCTGCCCTGACCCCAAATCCGTGTGGAGGCCGAGATAACATCTGCCCATCATGTCCAGCCAGACACTGGCCCTCTGTGGAGACGCCACAAGGCAGCAGGGAAAGCCACGGCCAACACCCCTGGGATTGTGGAGCACGAGGATACAGGGATACAGGGTGAGGATCCAACTCTGCACCCCTGGCCAAAACCAGGGGCTTGGAAGTGCTGCAGGGCGGGTGGAGGGGGGGGGAGCAGCACAAAGGCTCCGTCAACCAGGAAGGAGCAGCCAAATATAAAAGAAAAAGGAAGTTTAGGAAACATCTGGGAGTGCCAGAGCCTGGCAGCAGCTCCTGGGATTGGGAATAACACATCCCATGCTTAGAGCAGCAGGGATGTCTTGGCTTTGAGGGCCACCACCTCTTTAGAAAGTGGAGGAGAGTAGGAGAGGTCATGTCCCTCCCTCCTCACCCTCATCCTACACAACCATAACCCTTCCTGCTCCCCTGAGCATCCTCGTTCCCCTCCTGAGCATCCGGGGAAATTCCAGGGAAATTCCTTCCCATTTCTGCTCCTCTCCCTGGCTGTGAGATGACGGTTTGGTTCTGCTTTTGTTCTCCTCCCCTCTGGGGATTTTCAGCCCTGAGATCATAAATCAAACCTCGTGGGGAGGGTGCTGAGCACCAGCTGCTCAGGACTCCAGCCACATCCCAGCAAGCCTTTTCCTTGGAAAAGGGATAAGGGGTGTTGAGGGTTGAGTGGCACCACCTTCTCTGGAGAACATGTGAAGACTGAGAACACAGGAGCTGTTAAAGGCTGGGGGACAAAGGGCAGAGACACTGGGAGGTGAATTCCCTGAGGGAGCCCATCCAACACCCCACGGTGTGGATCCAAACCCCGAGGGATGGGTGTCCCTTCCTCGGCTCCAGGCTGCTGGAAAAAGGGCAGTTTTGCAGGGAAGGAGTAATTCCCCCCTCCATTTTCTGGCCACCTAAACCAGTAGGTGGGATAGTCCAGCCCCAGCCCCTCGGCCCTGCTTTACAGCCCATTCAGGCCAAGTGTCACCCCAGGAAAAAGCAGCAGGAAGGGAACAGGGCAGCCAGAGGCATCCCCAGGCTGGAGACCTGCCTTCCAGAGTGACAGGGACATTCCCAAACAACACAAACAACAGCCTCGTGGAAGACACTAACCCCCTCAAAAGCTTCAAGATGCCTTATTCCATCTAAAAATAACAGCAGTGTCCGGTGGCAAAGTCCATGGAAGGCTATTTTTAGTCCCGGGGGGTTGGTTTTGGTTAATCCAGTCACGGTTTGCTAACGGGGTCACTTACACGTTAACTCCCGTGCAGAACATGCCTGTCCCTGGCACCTGGAGCAAACAGCTCGGCATCTCTGCCCAGGCACTCTCCAGCCTGCCCTGAGTAATTAGTGCAGGTCAAAATGTCTCCCTCGTTAGCTCCAAACCAGCCCCAAATGAGCTGCGCGACCGGTGCCCACCACGAGCTCCTCGTGCCCCTCAAAACACGGAGCAGACGGTGCCCTGTGTGGCCTTTCTCTCCCCTCTGGTTTAAAAGAATAACATCCAGGGATTTTTCTCTTCATCAGGCATCTTTAGGACCGTGGGATGTTTAGGTGCTGCTTCCCTGCAAACCCCTCCACGTTCCGATTTCCCCGGAGAACCCGGAGGCTTTCGGTGGCACCGTTTGTTCCCTGCTCACCACACGAGGCAGGGAGCACCCCTTCCATTTTCCAGGCTCCCAGGTCCATGGACACCCCTGCCCACGGTCTCCCAGCAGGAGCTGTTGTTGGGTTTGAACACTCCATGACCAACCAACCTGCTCCCGAGGAGCCGGGACGTGGAGAGCTCGTGCGACGCAGGAGGGGAGCACGTTCAAACACATTTTATTTTTAAAAGCTGCTTATCCATAAATACAGCCGAGGAAAATAAATATTTGGGCAACATTAGCGTGTTTGGATTGGGTTAAAAACTACTTTACTTCCCTCTGCTGTTTACTTAAGACTCTGCTGTGCACGTGGCTGGATGGACCCGCATGGCAGGGCCCAAAAAAAAAAAAGAACCCAGAGCTACAGAGGAGGAAAACACAATCCAGCTCTGTTGGAAAGGATAAAACTTTTTAATAATTTTAGTTAATGGTTTTAATTATCTTCTAATTCATTGTTTTAATTAATTATAACCAATAGATATTAATTATGCTATTCTTAAATTACCCTTAGCCAGCGTTTAGCAAAGTTGTCACAAGGTGCTTTTGAGGGAACGCAGCTCGGGAGAATTAAATTTTAATTGAAGTTAATTAAAGTCTTAATTTAAATTAAGGTTTTGATAAACTAACTCTGATTTGCTCCTACGTGCAAAGCCTGGGAGGGGAAGATGGATTGTTGAAGTTGGACATCTGGAATGCAGAATTTATGGACCACAGGGACATCTTACAGAAAGCAGAAGATAAAGAAGAGGCCAACAAAGACTCAGCCTTTGTGTTGGAAAGTCCCTACCAGTGGGAAAAAAGATACTAAAATGACTAAAAGTATGGACTAATTAACATAACCAGTGAGAAATCAATAACCAATAGATAGAACACTAATTAGTGAATGAGAACTCTGTAATTCAGAAGCAACGAACATTAATTTCTTTGCTCAGACACAGGACACAAAGGGTAAGGAAAAACACAAGTCCACTGGAATTTGCAGGACTGCCCCTCTGAGAGAGAACTGATGGGGGAAAATAACCACAAATATCAGTCTCAAAAACACCTACTTTCTGCTCCGAGCAGAGAGGATACAGGAAACATTCTGCCCAAATCCAAAACACGCAGAAAAATGTCTTTATGTAGTAACCGATAAAAACACTGATATATTTTAGGTGTGGATATAATCTTTAGGTGTCAGGAGGTGTTTTTTTATGCCTAAACCCCACAATCAAACCCAAACTCACGCCTAAAATTTAACCAGAAAATCTACCATCACCCTCTGGCGCGCAGAGAGAGGCCCTCAAGCACGACCCAAGGAATTCAAGACGCAACAGAATCAACCAGTGTGCCCAGGCATCGACCACAAGCCTCCCTGGACACTCTCACAAAAAGCTGATGCCCCTCGAGAGCCGGGAAAAGCCACTTGGCCCCGGGAAAAGCAGCTCCTGGATCACCCCAGTGCCCACAGGGATCACTAAACGAGCTCCTCTCAGATGATTAACCCACCACATCCGCTGCCCTTTGCACCCCCCTCGAGTCCCGGGAGGGTGTCCAGGTTTTGTGCTGCCCTTCCCACCCCTGGGGATGGAGAGGGAGCTGGGCATGGTCAGCTGGAGCTGGGATGTGCCCCGGGGTCGTACTCACACTCCTTCATCATGCCGATGTCCACGCAGCGCTTGAGCCGGCACGCCTGGCAGTGCCGCCGGTTGTCCTTGGTGATCTTGCAGTCCCCGTTGAAGGGGCAGGTGAACATGGCCTTCCTCTTCATGCTCCTCCTGGGGAGGGGCAGAAAAACACCCAGTCAGCCCCGGTTTGGCTCTCCAAGAGGCTGCTCCAAACCTCGGGAGGAGACGGGAGGACGAACGCGGCTCCCGGACGGCAAAACGCTGCCGAGGGGGTGCTGGGGGTGCTGGAGGTGTCTCTGACCTGGCTGTGTTCAGCTGGAGAAGGTCAAGAGAAGACCCTGAGATGAGCTCAGCTGGTTAGAGCACCCAAAGGTGTGGGGCCAACCCCCCTACAGGCCATTCCCTTAAAAGCTGGAGTCGATGGTTCTTGTGGGGCCCGTCCAGCTGGGAATATTCTGGGATTCTGTGAAGTTGGAGAGGCTGCACCTGGTTGGGTGCATCTACAGCTTTGAGTTAGAGGTTCAGGCACTGCTGGACAGTGTGGAGAAGGAGAACTTCCTACAGGGACACAGCCAAGGGGTTCAACCACAGGTTAATCCCAGAATGGTTTGGGTGGGAAGGGACCTTAAAGCCCATCTTGTTCCAGCAGGGACACCTTCCACTAGACCAGGTTGCTCCAAGCCCTGTCCAACCTGGCAGGTAAAGCAGTTTTCTGGATCTGAACAGGTATTTTGAAGGCCATGAGATGGGTGGAAGGATTGCAGAGAAAACCCCCCCCCCCAGCAACAAAAGAGAGCAGAGTGGGGGCCATGTTATTAAACATTTACCCACCTTTAAGCCTGGCTTTGCTGGAAGAACTGGCTGGAGCACATGTTTGTGTGTGCAGGAGAAAGAAATCTCACTGCAGGATACAAGAGAAACAACACTTAAAATAACAAGCCTCTCTTCCACCAAAACCACACTGTGCCATGTTCACCCACCGCTGCAATCGGGGCTGTAAATCTTCCAAGGACAAAGGGTCAAAGAGGCAAAGCCGAAAAATCTTCCAAGGCAAAGGGTCAAAGGGTCAGAGCCAGAATCTTCCAAGGCAAAGGGGCAAAGCCAGAGCTCCCAGAAGGGACTTCCATCAGGGTGAGAGGCTCTAAAATGGCACTTTCCAGGCAGAGCTGAGCTGCTCCATCCAAAGGGCAGTTTCTCCATTGCCTTTGGAGATGTCACTTTGCCTTGGATAAAGTTCCTCAGTGAGCAAAGCTCCTCTCTCCGTTTGGGAAGGTTTCTAGAGGTGCCTGGGTTTAAATGAGGTGATTTGGAATGGAGGCAAACCAAGCCCTGGGTGCTGCCAGGCTGCAAAGGCAAAGTGGGGATGTTCCCAGGGAAAGAACAGGACAGAGATGCAGCTCCAGGAGAGCTGGAGAGACTTTGGACAAGGGCCTGGAGGGACAGGACAAGGGGGAATGGCTTCCCACTGCCAGAGGGCAGTGTTAGACGGGATATTGGAAAAGAAATTCCTCCCTGGGAGGGTGGGGAGGCCCTGGAATAGATTTCCCAAAGGATGCCCCATCCCTGGAAGTGTCCAAGGCCAGGCTGGACGGGGCTTGGAGCAAGGTGGGATGGTGGAAGGTGTCCCTGGCCACGGCAGAGGGGTGGGACGAGATGAGCTCTGAGCTCCCTCCCATCCCAAACCGCTCTGGGATTCCGTGAATCCCGAAATCTGCCACCAAGTCAATGCTGAGTTCAGCACGAGGATGAGGAGTCTCCTGCCACAAAGAGCCCCTCCTGGGGCACTAAAACCCCTCTGCAAGACTGAGCTGACGGGGCACAACCCCTGCACCAAAGGGGAGGCACTAAGGGGGTGACACTGAGGGTGACACTGAGGGGACCCCCAGCCCCGACCGGCCCCATGCAGGGAGGGTATAAATAATATAAATATAAATATAAAATATGTCCTCGGGCTGCAGAGCCAGCAGTATGCAATTAGAGGCTATTTTAGAAAGGGAGATGCCGACAAAGAAGCTTTGCTCTCCCTTTACCTGACATGAATAGACGCTTGTAGGAAAATTAATAGAGGAGAGGTGGCTGGTAGAGCCCTCCCTGACCCACCTGACACCACGAAATCTCTGTTTCACACAGCCACTGGCTCTCAGTTTGGCAAACTTCAGCTTTTCCCCGGGGTTTCCCCTTTTTCCAAGATCAGCAGGACATCTGCTGCCCCAAGAACGGGGACAAACACGGCTCAGCTTGAGGGCAAGTCAGGATTTGGAGCTGAACGCCCCAAAAATCACCGACTTTGAGCGAAATAACTTGTGTTTATGAGCCTCTGGGGCCAGCAGGCAGCTCATCTTTTCCCCCACAGCCCAGGGCAAGGCTGGGGAATGCACAAACAAGCCGGAGAAACACGAGGCCCTCGGGCAGGGAAAGATGTCCCGTGTCCAAGGGCAAGCCAACATTATGGGTTTGGAATGAAAATTGCAGTTTACGCGAGCCCAGGGCACAGGAGCTGCTTTGCTGCCCCTCCAAGGTCCCGGCTGGTGGCTCCCAGGGGCCCCCAGTGACACCAGCAGGGCTGGGGAGGGGCAGCCGGACCCACAGCGGGAGCTCACGACGTCTGGCTGCCGTGTGTGTTTTTATAAAGCTCCAGAACCGGCCATTTCGAGGCTCATTTAAGAATCCCAGGCTGCTAAAAATAACGAGGCTCCCTCCCTGCTCCACGCCAGCCCGAGGGTGGGAGCCAGCTCGCCCGGGGCTGAGGGGTTGGCAGAGCTCCGAGGTTGTGGGGGCTGCTCCTGGGGGTGGGAGATGGGGACAGAGCTCCCAAGGTCACCCCTCAGTGCTGCCGAGGGCAGGGGAACTCCCTGGAGCTCTCGGGATGCCCACCTTGGGGGCAGAAAGTGGGGAAAACCTGCAGGAGGAACCAGGGAAGCCACGGAAGCCTCAGCCAAGGGGCCGTGGAATAAATCCCTCTGGCTCAGGTGCTGCTTCAGAGCTCCTGAGCAAACAGCAGAGCCCAATAAAAGGTCCCTGTTGCCCTTGGCATCATCAGTCAACTGGACTTTGAAGCCAGCAGAGCCAACAGCCTGTTTGTGCCACAGGCACCTGGAGGTGCCAATAAAGTCCTAATTAACGGGGTCATTAAACCCAGGACCTCCTGGGGGACTTTGAGGAGGGAGAAATCGTGTCCCAGGTACGTCCCCAAGGCAGGTGAGAGCCACCAGGGGGGTCCTGCAGTAGCTCTGCTGCCACCCACACGAGCCAAGGCTCAGGTCGTGTCCCTCCACCACCCGCACGAGGCTCCAGGAGCAGCAGGACTGGTCCCAGCCCAGCCCAGGGAGGGAGAGAGTCACCTCACAGCCAGAGTTCACCCAGCAAAAGCTGGGAGACAGCCCCTGGGTTCAATATTCCCACGATATTCCCAGCTGCTCGCCCTCTTCCAGCCCTGGGAGTGCCCAGAAATCGATACCAGGCCAGAGATTTTCTCAAAGATCTGCGAGCTGGGAGTTGAAAACCAGTGAGTGGACACAGTGTGTTATAAACCCCGAGGCAGCAAAGGGAGGCACAGCTTCCCTGGGGCAGTTTTAGTGCCCAGGCTCTCTCTCCCAGTAGCAGAAAGCACTTCAATGCTGTGGCAGCAGTAAGAATTAATTAATTCAGGGGTTGAAAAAGGCGTGTAAAGATGCCAGGGTAAACAAGAGGGGAACACACCAAGACCTGGCTTGGGGAGAGCGTGCCTGGAAAGCAAGATTGAAACGTAGCAAGGGCCTTAGATTGAAAATAAAGGCTTTGATTGGGGGCATGAAGGGCTGGCTAGGGAGGAGAGCTTGGCACACAGTGGTGTCTGCTCAGAAATACTGTCCCAGGTGAGGGTCCTGCATGATTCCAGGGGTGTGACAACAGAGATGGGGCTCAGGGGGGTGCAAGAGCCATGTCACACTCAGGAAAGGGGCACTGGCCATTCCAGGGGCCAAAAGCCAGCCTGTTGTCACCACAGGGATGGGGAAGGTGGCAGGGAGACCAGAGCAGAGCAGGGGAGAGCACCTGAAAGAAGAGTTTAGCAGCAGGAATTGGGGGAAATGTCATGGTGACTTGGCTGGTGACTTCAGAGCCACCGTGGCTGAGAACAGGTCACGGAAAACTGTGGTCTGTGAAAACCCCCAAATTCCTGCCAGAGGAGGAGTTATGGCTTTGCTGCAGAAGTTCAAGCCCTGCAAGAGCCCAGCTCAAAGGTGTAAACCAGGCCTTGCTGGTGCAGAACACTTGAGCAAGGCCCTTCCCAGCCCATCCCACGCCATCATCATCATCATCACCATCGTCATCACGTGCCTTCATTTCACCAGCAATTAGTCATTCTCTCACTTGATGCAAGTGCCCTGGACTGCCATGAGGATGGGTCAGTCATGGAGCATTGCTGGGGCAGGGGTCAAACTGAGCCTTCACCACAATGCTGCCTCCCCTCAGCCTCCTCTTCTCCAGCTGAACACACTGAGTGCCCTCAGCCCTCCTCTCAGGGCCCTTCCCCACCCTCGTGGCCTCCTTTGGACGCTCTCTAATGGCTTAAAATCTTACATTTTGGTGCCCCAAACACCCCAACGTGGCAGGTGCAGAGCAGGACAATCCCCTCCCTCACCCAGCGATGCTCCCCCAGGCAGGACACGCTTGGCCCTCCTGGCTGCTGGGGCACCCCCAGGCCCTGGCACTGCTGTCCAGCGCCTCATTCCCAGTTCCTCTCACCTGAAGAAGCCCTTGCAGCCCTCGCAGGTCATGGCATTGAAGTGGAAACCTGTGGCCCTGTCCCCGCAGACGCCACAGATCCGCGGCACGTTCCGGTCGCCGTCGCCGGCGGGGTCGGGCAGGGACGTGCTGGCAGCCCCAGGCTCCATGTCTGGGGGGGATCAAAGCCAGGGGTTTATTTTGTCAAGCTGTTATCACAGCGATACAAAAAGCCAGTTAGATGCAAATAAAGGATTTTTGGTGTTTTGGGTTTTTTTTCCCCCTCTGCTTTGGCTTCGGCGGGAGGAACTCACGTCCCCAACTCGTGTCCCCTCTGGCTCTGGGGGCTCCCACCACCACCAAGCTGGGTCTCACCGGATCACAGGGTGGGCTGAGCTGGGAGGGACCCACAAGGAGCACCTCAGCCCTGTGCAGGACACCCCAAACCCCCACCCTGTGCCCCAGAGGATCATCCAAACGCTCCTGGAGCTCTGGCAGGCTTGGTGCTGTGCCCACTGCCCTGCCTGGAGGTGTCCCCCCTAAAACCAGAGCTGATCCCCCTCCCCACACCCCTCAGAACACACTCACAGCCCTTTGTGGGAGAACTCCTACAGCTCACCCCACGCCCTGAGGGTTTCCTTTGCCCCTTTTCCTCCAGAAAGCCTTGGGGGGGAGCAGAACTGGCCCTAAAACCCCAGGGCAGGAGGTGACACAGCCCAGATGCAGCAGAGAATTTCCCTCATGCTCTGACAGGAAGCAGCACCAGCTCCCGTAAGTGAGAAAATAACCTGAACATGACTCAAAATGAAGATTGTTTTTTTTAAAAAAAAAAACAAAAAAAAAATCCCTCACAGGGCTGTAAATGAGGGTGAGAGGAAATAGAGCTCCCAGGGCAGATCGCTGGAATGAGAACTAAATGGAGCTTTTAAAAGACTCTCCCTGGCTTGTGATATCCGCTGGCAGAAATCTGTCTATTAGGAACACTGAGTATCTAAAAGCACCAGGAAAATAAAGGTTGTAAAGTTTTCCTGGTGCCGTATCTTGGCAAAGGTCACACTGAGGCTGTGGGTGCAGCTCAGCTCACCCTGGGAGCTCCCAGCAGCTCCTGTGCCTCAGTTTCCCCACACAGAGGACAGAGTTGTCCCCTCTGTGCATCTCGGGATGAGAAATTTTGAGTTGATTGAGGAGCATCATGCAACCTTCAGTCACTCAGTAACTTCAGACAGCGAGTTTGTAGCAAAAATGAGTTGAGGGGAAAAAAAGAGGATGACCCTACAATTAAAGTCCCACTGCAAAGCTCTTGCTTGACCCAGGAAAGCCTGGAGTCCTCTTGGGCCTTGCCAGGGGAGAGCAGAGGTGCCACACAGAGCCCAAAGGCTCCACAGCCCTGCAGCACCTGGAGATGCTCCCAAAGCTGCTCCAGGAGTTTCCTCCCCTGAAGATTGGCACAGCCAGTGGTGCTGGCACCTTCAGAGAGGGGTCCTGGTGGTCGGTGTTGCCTGGAGAAAGCTCCCAGGAAAAGACAGACCCAACCCCGAGGAGAACATCCCGTACCTGGATCTGGAAAATACGCCATGCTCTGCTGCTGCACATCCCAGGAGCTCTGGAGCTGGGACATGGAGCCACCCACACCTAAAAAAGGCAGACAGGACATGAGCTGAGCCAGCCCCAGACCTTCCCGAGGTCGGTGACTCAAGGAGTGCCTGAGTGTGCCCCGATCCCGCTCCGGCCCCTCGGAGCACCGTGCCCGGGGTGGGGTGATCTCCCAGACAATCCTGCCAGCTCAGGTACCACTTGTCTGGTTCCCACACCACCTCCTCAGCCCAGATCCGGGAGGAGATATCCCAGCTCCAGGCCACCCTCTGTGTGCCGGGGTTGCCACGGGAGCCCGAGGAACACGGCGGAGAACAAAGGGGCACAGGAAGGGGAGAGGAGAGCGAGAGGTGCTCCAGAGGTGTTCCTTTACCCTCAGTAATAATTTCCTATCAGTTTAAATCTCACAGTCCAACTTGTCCAGCGTGGGGGGCTCGAGGGGAGGCAGAGCTGGGTGGCTGCTGCAAACACAGGTCGTCATTCCGTGCCCACTCGAAGCCTGTGGAATCACCTGGGCACCCCAAGGGGAAGGTTTTGCCTCCCTTTCCCACATCATTTTGTTCTTCCAGCAGCTCTGGGAAACACCACACTAAAACAACCCATTTTTCCCAAGGTGCCAAGAAGGCTGGGACAGAGGCAGGAAAAAGTTTTTCTCAAGGTGCTTTGCTTTCCCTGAGCTCCTCCTCGAGCTGGGGGTGACCTGTTCTCACACCAGGTGATGGGTTGGTTTGTTCCCTCGGGTCACCCCCGTGTCTAGCACGAGCTCAGAGACCTAAAGGACGATGGTGCCACAACACAGGGCCAAGACAAGGGGAGAAACCCACGTCCTGTGGGCAGGCAGCTCATCACACCGGCCTCAGCTGAGGGGTTCTGTGTCCCCCCGAGCGCTGTGCTGGAGGACAGGGCCAGGAGACACCTTGGGAAAACACCTGTTGAGCACCTGGATGGGAACCTGCTCCCTTGGCCATGCAGAGCATCTCTCCACACTGATAGCATCCAGAAAACCTCTTTTTTTTCTGGTTTAAAGCCTGGCTGAATATTAGTCTCCACAGGGGCTGAGGCAGCTGCTGCCTCGCTGCATCTCAGCTGCTTTCAAAAGGCTTTGGCTGGTGCTGGACTTGCCCTGTGTTAAACACCCTTCATCAGTGAGTTTGTAGCAAAAATGAGTTGAGGGGGAAAAAAGAGGACGACCCTACAATTAAAGTCCCACTGCAAAGCTCTTGCTCGACCCAGGGAAGCCTGGAGTCCTCTTGGGCCTTGCCAGGGGAGAGCAGAGGTGCCACACAGAGCCCAAAGGCTCCACAGCCCTGCAGCACCTGGAGATGCTCCCAAAGTGATCCCAGGAGCTTGGAGTTTCCTCCCCTAAAGACTGGCGTGGCCAGTGGTGCTGGCACCTTCAGAGAGGGGTCCTGGTGGTCGGTGCTGCCTGGAGAAAGCTCCCAGGAAAAGACAGACCCCCTCCCAGGTGTCCCCCTGCCTCGTCACACCTCTTGCTTCCTCCAGCTCTGGGGTGAAGAAGCAGCAGGTGGTTTGGTGGTGATGCTCGCTGGAGAGTCCCAGCTCTGTGCCAAGTGCAATTCCCACATGGATGACGGGGCTGCTTCGACCATCTCCAGCTTCTTGGGAAATGTTACTCAGCCCCGGGATGGAAGTGACGTCAGAGCGCGGGAGGAGAGACAGGGGAGTTTCCCTCCACCCCCAGGAAAGGTTGCTCAGTCATTAAACCTGACATTTAAGCCTTCACTTCTTGGAAGTGAAGCAGAATAATTAAGTGTTCGAAGGGCTCAGCTCTTCCCAGCAGCACCAGAGAGGCCAAACCAGTTTCGGGGCTGCTGAGAGCGAAGTCGCAGCCACCCCGTTGTCGCCCCAGCGAAGCCCCACACAGGGCTGGAAGGACGAGGCTGGGGGCTGAAATCCCAGTAAACCCTGTGAAATCCCAGTAAACCCTGTGAAATCCCAGTGAACGCTGTGAAATTCCAGGAAACCCTCCCCATGTGCTGCCCCGGGCTCTGCGGGAGAGGCCGCTCGCTCCCAGGGAGGGTTTTGTGCTCCCCGGGCTCACACTCAATTAACACCAGGCAGCCAAAACAACTCGATGCTCCTCAGCCTCTCAGCGCCTCTGGCAACGAATTTGCCTTTTTTTAAAAAAAAAAAGAAAAAGAAAAAGAAAAAGCTTTTTTCCCCAGTCCAAATGGGCCCATTCATAAGACGCAGCTGCGGCACGCGAGGAACCCTCTTCCCCCTTAAAAAAGACAATTAAACCATTTCCTTCTGGAGCTCCCCAGAGCCCTGTTATTGAGCTGCTTTCCATGAGATTTATTAGGCAGCGGACTGACAGCTTTCAGGGAAAAAAAGTGGGAGCTCCCACAGCAGCTCAGCACCGGCCTGTGCAGGTGAAGCTCCCCGGATTTCCATGTGCCTGGATCCCTTGTGCCACCCCTCACCTCTGCTCCTGGGCTGGAAGAAACAGTTGTTTTTTTTTTTCCCTGCAAGACCTGGAGTGGCTGCAGCTTCCTGGGAGCCGGGCAAGACCTGGCAAGGGCTGGTGGTGCCACGGGACTGGCAGGTTTTCGTTCCCTGACGCAAGTCAGCTCATGCCACCCCTTCCCCCGTGGATTTGATCAGGGGTGAAACCCTCCCCTCACGCCCCCAGACCACGGGCAGAGGCTGCTCTGTGCCAGGCACATCCACACAGGCATGGAAAGGTGACAATTCCCACCCCCAGAGAGCCCAGACACTCCCAGCCTGCCCCAGTGTGACGACCAAAGGAGCCACAAACATCACTTTCAGGAAGGTCGGAAAGACTTAAAGAGAAAAAAGAATCCCTCTCCGAGGAACGGGAGCTAATCTCATTCCCTGGGAGGAATCAAGCACTTGGGGGCTCCCTAAATGTTCTGTGGGGTGGGAGTGAGTGAGCCTGGGGACACACTGAACCCGATTACAGCCACCAGTGCTCCCAGTAATGTGGTTAGGAAGGAGCAGGAGCAGCCACAGCCCCCGGCAGCGAAGATCAAACAGCAGAGCAGACGGAGCAAGGTGTGCTCTGAGCCCTCTGAGACTCTCACCAACCCCCTGAGACCCCCCAGCAGCACAGGGCCCCTTCACTGCCACCTCCAGAGTCTGGGAAACCAGAAGGGAAGAGAGGGACAGTCCCCAAATAGCCAGGTTTGGGCTTCCAGGATCATTGATGCAGCGATGCCACCCTTCCCAACTCCTTTGTGAAGGATGATTGGATATTTCTCTATAGATGATTAGATATTTCTGTACAGATGATTAGATATTGGGAAGAAATTCCTCCCTGGGAGGGTGGGGAGGCCCTGGCACAGGTTGCCCAGAGAAGGTGCCCCTGGATCCCTGGAAGAGCCCAAGGACAGGCTGGAGCCACCTGGGATAGTGGCAGGTGTCCCTGCCCATGGCAGGGTTTGGAACAGGATGATCTTTAAGGTCCCTCCCAACCCAAACCACTCCATGATTCCACGAGCTGGTTTAGATGAGATATTAGGAAGAAATTCCTCCCTGTGAGGATGGTGAGGGGATGGGATGGATTTCTCAGAGGAAGCCCCATCCCTGGGAGTGTTCAAGGCCAGGTTGAAGCAACCTGGTCTAGTGGAAGTTGCTCCCTGCCCACGGCAGGGGGGTGGGACTGGGTGGTCTTTAAGGTCCCTCCCTACCCAAACTACTCTCCAAGAGGTGTCAGAGCCACCAGGAGACCCTGCAGGAGCTGCAGACCCTGCAAACACACCCAGCCTCCCCCATCCAAAGGTGCAGGGACTCGTCCCCCGGCAAACACACGTGGGGCAGGTGGATGTGCTGCTCCCTCTCCAAGACAGGAGCTGGGGGCTGGAGCCCAGGCACAAGTTCCATCCAACCTGGATGGGAAAAGCCTGTTCAACGACCTGGGAGAGGGGCCAAGGGAGCTGGGGCACGGCAGGGACACGAGGGCCGGATGGGACGAGCGTCACGGGGCAAACCCTCGGCGCCTTTGCTGGGCAGAAAAACCACCCGTCCCTTTACAAGCCCTTTACAAACCCTTTACAAACCCTTTACAAGCCCTTCTCTGCCACATTAGCAAAAGATCTCTGTAAGACCTCACGTCGCAATTAGGCAACAAACCCTTACGTGTGCAGGTAAAAAGCAGAAAATATTTGCAAGTGCTGTTGCCCCGACTGGAAGGAATGAAGTAAACAGATTTCCAGATTACGGCTCGGGCACCGCTTCAAAAATGCCTCCAACCTGACTCCTCGCTGGCACCACATTTGTCACTCAAACCACAGAAATCAAACAGAGCCCTCGCTCCTCGAGCCCCCCGGACCTGTGAGCCACTGGAGGCCCCGCTGGCAGCCTGGCTGGATTGCTGTGACACGGGATTTTTTACGGGAGCGACGCGTCCTTTGTCAAACTCCCCTTCAACAAATAAATGAAAGCAACTTTTCACGCAGCAGCAACGCTGACAGGGGGCTGGCAGAGCTTCCCTTGGCGCATCTTCGCTGTGTTGGGGCTGGTTTTGACTGGCCATGGGAAGAGGGAAAGGGGAAATTCAGCCCCAGCCCGGCTCGGGCTCTGCCCTCATTCCGCCCCGCGAGCCTCATCCGTGCACACACATCCTCCCTGGACCAACTTGATGCAAGAGCTTGCAGACACTGGGGCAGGTCTCGAGACCTTTTGCCAAGCAGGATGAGCAAGCCTGGCACACCCCAGCCCGAGCAGAGGCCACTGGCACCGATAAGGGCACCAACCCAGGGAAGTCTCAGTTGCGGCATCGCGGGAGCGCCCACAGACCCCCGGCCCTGCCCCGGGGAGCAAACACAGCCCAGGAGACAAGAGCCAGCCTGAAATATGGCCAGTTCCAACGCTGGTGAGGGACCTGTGGGCACCACAGCATGGGAACTGGGGAGAAACCAGCACTGGGAAGGGTGGAGCATCCTCCGGCATGGAGTCACCGTGGGCTCCATCAGGATTTTGGGTTTCCTGAGGGGGCTTTTCAGTAGAGATCCTGACTGGGGGCTCCTCCTCCCTGTGTGAACCCCCCTCTGTGGGGGAAATGGCACGAAGCTGGGTTGGGTTGGATATTAGGAAAAGGTTCTTCACCCAGAGGGGGGAGGAACATCCACGTTGGACACGGAACAGGGTCCCCAGGGCAGCGGTCACGGCCTCAAGGTTGCCAGAGCTCAGGGAGCATTTGGACAATGCTCTCAGGCACAAGGTGGGATTTGGAGGCTGTTCTGTGCAAGCCAGGAGTTGGACTCCATGATCCTTGTGGGGGCCCCTTCCAGCTCTGGATATTCTGGGATGATCCTTCGGAACCAGCTCCCAACCAATCCCTGACCACAAACAGGGCCCTAAAACTGCCCCTGACACCCCCACGGAGCGAAGGGGCTGCTGCATTTCAACCTTCCACGTTCTGCTGCTCCAGAGGTAAAGCCAGGAGAACCAGGAGAGGGAAGGGTGAAGGTTTGCCAAGCGATGGAGCAAAGAGCAGGGCAGATCAAACGTGCCCGTGCCAGGGCACCCCGGGACGGGGACAGGAGGGGGAAAAACCAGCCTGGCAACTCGTGAGCTCCCAGCCCTGGCAAAGCAGAGTTCAGGCACAGGAGGGGTGGGGGTCCCAGGTGTTGGATGAGGCCAGCCACGGGATTTGGGCTCCACAGACCCCGTTATCCTCTCCATTCCAGCTGTCCCCCTGGGGCTGGCACTGCACACAAGTCAAATTTAACCATTGGATTGACATCCCCCTGTGCCTCAAACGGGATGGGGCACAGCCCACCACTCCACTGAACACACCCTGGGGGAGGAAACCCCAACTAACCACATAGGCTCCTGCTTTTCCAGAGATTCTCCCAGCAAAGATCCCTGCCTGCAACCCCACAGCCTTTCCATCGAGGCAAGAGGTCCCGTGCCCCTCAGTCCATGAGCCACGGACACACAACAACCCTTTCCCAACGCATTAAGGCTGAACAACAGCCTAAAAAGCAGCCAGGGATCCCTGGGGAAGGCCACGGGTGCCTCATTTCCTGAGCAGCTGCAGGAGGATGTTGGTCACGAAAGCCGTGGCTGGTTCCCTTCCACTCGGAAGCTGCTGCGTGTGTTTGTGGTTTGGGGAAAAAGGCAGCTGGGAGATGTTAGGCTGGACTAACTCAGCAGAGCTGCATTTACAGCCAGAGTTCCACACTCTGGGACAACAGCCTGTTGCACTGGTGTCCGTGTGTCCCCGTGACCCAGGGCTGGAGCGGCTGCTGGAAGGGGACGATCCAGCTTTGAGGTTTCCAGGGGTACAAGCGCCGGTTCACGGGAAGGATCCGGCCCCATCCAGCCACCCTGTGACTCACCAAGGCAGCCTGCAGGGTGCCCTGCCCGGATTTAGGGGAACCAACCTCTCCAGGCACCCCAAATTCCCATCCCTACGAAGTCACAGCAGGTCCCAGGCCCTGGCACGGCTGGCCCAGGGCAGCAGTGGAGTCACCACCCCACGGATGTGGCACCTGGGGACACGGCCAGTGGTGGGGGAACAGGTGGACTCAATGATCTCAGAGGGCTTTTCCAGCCTTAATATTTGATATTAAGCCTTAATATTTAGGATTTTATGTTTCTGGAGCAGGAAGGGGAGGCTGCAGAGAGCTCTCCGAGAGCTGCTCTGGGAGACACTGCTCATGCTCTCAGCCAGCACTGACCCTGCCCTGAGTGTTCATTAGCTCAGGAGAGAAGGAGGGACAAAGTACAGAAAGAGTTTGTCCCCCTGAGGGGTTTTTTCCATGTTTTATGACTTCCCACAGGCTGGGGCAGCTCAGCCTGAACCTCACCCACAGGGCCCTGACTAAGCTGCTTCTGGGATCTACCAACAAAAAAACATCCAAGAGAAAATGAAAATCAAGTCTGGAGCTACCAAAGGCACTTCAGGAGGAGCTGCTGCTCTGTTTGTTCCTCCTGTGGATGCAGTGGACACTCATTTCCCAGCACGTCCCCTCTCCCTGCAGCCACAGCCAGAGTTGCCTTCACCCACTGAGGTGGGATTGGAACTTAAAGACCAGGAATTCCACGTGCAGGGTCTGTGCCCGCACCCAGAGGGCTCCAGGACAGTGCTCAGGAGGGATGGCAGAGCTGGCTGGGCACAGGGGCATTTCCAGTTGTTGCACCAAACCCCCACCAGCTGCTGTGTGCAAGATCTGACAACTCCTCTGCTGTCTCTGCCTCTCCCACCCCTTCAATTTTAGCTGCAGACAGGAGCAGCACGTGAGAGCTGTCCCCCTCTCCCTCATTTTCACTTCTTATCACCAGGAGTTATTGCTCCAAGCCAATATTTCCTATGGAAACTCCACCTTTAGCTTAGTCAACACAATTCCCAGGCTGATATCACCGTTGTTCTGCCTCCCAGGAACACCACCACTGCACCCAGCTAATTGCAGGGCACTGCAAGGACAGGGCAGAGGGAAAACTCTGCCCCAACAAAGCCAGAGCAGCAATTATTTCCACAGATGCCCCCCCTGTGACATTTGGGGTCACCTGAGCCCTTCCCAGGTTTCCACCATCCCCTCCTCTGGCTCCAAATCGCTCCTGGGCTTCGTCTGTGCCTCTGTTTCCCAATCACCAATTCCAAGGTAAGGGCACCCAAGGAGTCCTTTCCTCTCCTATTCCAAAAAATCCAGGAAAGGCCGACAGAAAGGAGCTGTCCCTACATGTGGGAAATACCACACTCCTTCAGAGCTTCTCCCCTATTTCGAAATATTTGCAAACAGGTTCTCGCTCTGTCGCCCTCCAGAGAGGAAACCACCCTGGGAGCACACAACCCCCAGCAACCTGAACACTGAAACCAGTTCATTTAGCACCTCCAGCCCACCCTGGGCTTTTTAATGGAGATAGGAGGGGAAAATTCCAGTTGATCAAGCTGCAAAATGCTACAGAAGCCACCCCAGAAACAGCAATCTGAAGGTGTGCCCCAGGTTTGGGAGAGGACCCGGGACTTGGCTGAGGAGGGGAATTTAAACCTTGCCTAAAGCACATGTGTTAAGCCAGACCAGGCTCTCCAGCAGCACCTGGATGTCAGGACTATCTGGTATTGCTGGTGACCAGTGACAGGACACAAGGGGACAACGCGAAGTTGTGCCAGGGGAGGTTGAGGTTGGATTTTAGGGGAAGGTTCAGGTTGGATTTTAGGGGAAGGTTCTTCCCCCAGAGGGTGGGTGGGCACTGACCAGGCTGCCCAGGGCAGTGGGCACAGCACCAAGGCTGCCAGAGCTCCAGGAGGGTTTGGAAAACACCCGGTGGGATTTTGGGGTCAGAGTTGGACTGGGTGATCCTCGTGGTTCCCCTCTCAACTCAGGATATTCCAGCTCCTCTCTGTGCAAGGAACCAGCCCAGAGTCCAGGATTCAAGGTCTTGGGATTCACAAAGTCCCAACGGACGTGGGAAAGATCAACGAGAGGCTCAGAGATAGGGCCCTTCTGAGGCTGCCGACCTGCTCCAGTGGCCTTTGACACAATAAACCCATTTATGAGGATTCCAGGTGATAGAGGGACAACATTCCCAGAAACAGAGCCCTGATGGCTTTGGCTGAGCCGTGCTGGAAGCAGATTGTGGGGAGATGTTTGCTGCAGGATGTCCAAGCTACTCCCAAACCCACCTCATCAAAGAGTCCCAATAATTTTTAAGTCCCTTGCATCTATTTGGCCGCTCCAGCTACAGCGTTTCCACTCAGTTATTTCTTAATTAGTTGTAAGACATTTTATTTATGAGGGTGGGGAAATCCTGACATGGGGAAAGTTGCAGTTGGAGCAGCAGGAAGAGATGGAGAGAGGTTGATTTGTGATGGATTAGTCACCCTAAACCAACACCACAGACACACAAGCCTTGACCAGCCCTTGTTGCAAGGCCTTGATAAAGCAGGAGGCTTCCCCACCAAGAGATTTCTCAGGAATTTGGCACTACAGCAGACAAGAAGTGGCATTGCAAGACTCTTGTTGAGGGGGAAAAAAAATCAGCTCCCAAAATCCGGCACGACAGGACTGGGATTCTCACCCCTGTGTTCCAGTGGGAAGTTACAGTACGAGCAGGGGAACTGCCAGATTTTGGGCAAGGCTGGACTCAAAAATCAGTGTATCCAGGACCCACTTCCACTGAAGAGACAGAGCAGGAGCCTCACAGTGGGATATTTCCAATTTAGGAGGGAAAAACCCCCCTGAGTCATGTCATCTCCAGGGTTATCCCAGAGCCAGGAGTATTTGCACGTGAACATTCCCAGGGACGAGATGAACTCCCAGCTCCTCAGACACAGTCCCTGCCTTGGGCACAAGCTCTGGGAGTTCAGCTCGGTGCAGTGACACCCTCTCATTCATTACTTGCATTAATTCCTTGCTTTCTGCCTCCCACCTTTCCCCCCAAGCTGGAGCCCAACAACACCTCCCTCCAGCCCAAGCCTTCCCAACCCATTCCAGTCTCCTTAAGAGCCACCAGCAGCGATTTTCCAGCAGATCTTTATCAGCTGATTAAAGGACAACTAGAAATGCAGCAGCCAGGGATTAACAGAGAGCCCCCGAGCCAGAAGGAGGGGAGGAAAAAAAAAGAGCAAGGAGAAAACCCAGAAGTCAGACCAAACCAAGAGGACATCCCTGTGTCACCCCTCACCAGGGAGGTGGAAGGTATAACAACCCCAGTGAGTGTTAAACCTTCCCATTATGGCTGGTTTTCCTTGAGGTTTTGGGGCAGAACCAGAGCCCTGTTGCTGCAGATCAGGGACCCCAGAGAAGGGCCAGAGTCCCCAGGCTGAGCCCTGCTGAGCCCCTGGGCTGCTCTCCCAGGGCAGGAGGGCAATTCCCTGTCCCAGGAGTGGGATGAGGAGGAGTTGGCTCCCAGGTCTCTGCTTCTCCCACCTGTCTGGACAAGCTGACAGGTAAATGGGGAGCTGGGCCCATGCAGGGCACGTGACAGCGAGGCAGAGCCGTGCCCTGCCCTGTTCCTTCCCTGGCAATTTTCCAGCTGCTTGAGGAAGCGAGTGGGTGAGCACAGGCTTTAAAGTTGTTCCTCTCTCCCAAGAAATTGCTGGGTAATTCTGCTCCTCTCCTCACCAGGGATGAGCTGGAGCAATCCCGCTCCAGCCCCGGAGCAGTCCCGCTCCAGCCCCGGAGCAATCCCGCTCCAGCCCCGGAGCAATCCCGCTCCAGCCCCGGAGCAATCCCGCTCCAGCCCCGGAGCAATCCCGCTCCAGCCCCGGAGCAATCCCGCTCCAGCCCCGGAGCAATCCCGCTCCAGCCCCGGAGCACACAGTGCTCAGCCTGGGCTGCAGGAAGACACAGAAAAGGTGTTTTCTGTGCTCTGACACAGGGCAGAGCAGAGGAGGCTGCAAAGCACCAGCCCTGAGCTGCTCACCCCTTCCTACCAATGGGTCTCGCATCACCCTTGGATTTGGGCACCCAAATCCCTCAGATCCCACCTCATCCTCTCCCATAAGTTCGCGCAGCCGCGGTCACACAGCCAGCCACAGACACTTTGTCATAAGGGCCTTCAGAGGTTTGAAATTCCACCACCTGTGACAGGTGAAATGAGCAGCAGGAAGCATTTCTGGCACCACAGGAGGCCCTGGGTGTGCAAGAGACCCCAGGTCTACCCTGAGAGTTCACAGTTCAAGCATCAAATGGGGCCAAAACATCAATTTTTGTGCCCTGTCCTTTACATGAAACAAGGAGGATGGTGCTAGAGGCCACCCTGGGCAGCAGCAGAACACAACCCCAGGTTTCTCCTCCTCTGTCCAACACTGACCAGGCCATGGAATTCCCTGAGTGTCCAAGCAGGCAGTGCAGAACCTCAGGAAGGGATGGACTCTCCTTGGAGCACAGGCAGAGGTGGGGACAGGAGCTGCCTGCACCACAGTGCCAGGAGAAAACAGGGAAGGAAAGCAACACACCAGGAAAACTGTGTTGAGGAGGGCTCTCCATCTCAGGGAAGAGCTCCCAAAGCAGAGATTTAAGCTCAGGACTGGGAACTGGGCAGCAACTTCACATTCAGCCTAAGCCGGAAACAACAACAACAACAACAATCTCTTTACTGGTGACAAATAACACTGAGCTGAACCAAACCTCCAGGCCAAGGGGGCACAAGGGGCACGTGGAAGGAGGCAGGCACTCCCCAGCTGGTGTTTCCCAGGGCAGCACGTGGCAGCCAGGACTCGCTGTCCCCTCTGGGGACGCCCAGGTGAGCTCAAGGACACGGCACGTTCCGCAGAACTAAGCAAGTCTAAATATAGACCCGACTGTAGCTTATCTGCCTCCCGAGCAGGAGCATTTCTGAGGAACCCTCCCTGTCAGCACCAGCCCTGGGGAGGGCACAGAAGGTTTAAGAGACCCCCCCCAGAGCCCCCGTCCCTCACCTGGTGGGCGGGGAACCCACCCGAGGTGGCACCTGGTGGGCGAGGAAACCGTCGCCCCCCTCCTTGCCTCGTGCTGGCCCATCGTGGGAGGCTTCTTGCCCAAGCAGGGAGGAGCAGTGGGAGCACTGAGGAAGCAGGAGCTGGCGTGTGGGGCAGCCTGGCATTGAGAAATCGGGGCAGCACCTCCACGGGAGCCGGGAGCGGGGCGGCATTCCCAGACGGGGTGAAAAGGCAACAGCACGGGAGAACACGGGCTCTGGTGTGGGAACCCTCGGGAAAACAGCAAAAACTCCTTGGGAGAAGGGGCAGAAAGGCACGAGGATTCAGTGATCAGCACGGGAGAGTCACTCACCGGCGTCCTGGTGACCCGGAGAGCTCAGGAGTCACGTCAGCAGGTCCTGGGCAGACACCATGGATTCCTGGCAATGAGGAAACGGCTTCAGATGGACAGATAAAGGTCCCAAGTACTGCTTTTCATCACTTTTACACCCCGTTTCCATGAATTAGAGGCAAAGCCTGGCTGGCACAAGGCGAGGTTTGTGCTGACACCGCCGTTAACCAGCACAGATAAGGGAGCTGTACCTGAGGAGCAGCTGAGTCAGCAGCTGGAGATGGAGCTGGAAGCTGGTCAGGGGCGCTGGGAACACCCTGTTGCCCCACGCCGAGCTCTCCTGCCCAGGGGAGGAGGCCCATTCCCCCCAGCCACGGCTTCTCTTTCCTCAGGTCACCCCTGAGAAGCTCCACTTTAAAGCCTCAGAGTCTTCACCTTCCCCATCCCCCTGGGCTTTTGCTCCCCTCACACCTTGCTTTAAACCATTCCCTCCACCAGCCCCGGCAGCACGAGCTGGGGCTGCCCCCCAGGCACCAGCACACGGCTCTTGTCCAAAAAAAAAAGGGAGTTTTCATGTTTAGATAGAAGAGCTCAGCTGGAAGGGACCTGTGACAAGGAGCTTCTCCAAGTCCGTTTCCAGCTGGGCCTCCAGTTGTCCCTCCAGAGCCAAAATACAACTCAAAAAGCCCAAACCAGAGGGATTCTCCCCACAGGGATTTACACATTATTTATACACAGAATGAACACATTAATTTACTAATTGATATTATTTTATATTATTCTGATGACCTTATATGAATTTAGTAATTATATTAATAAATCTATATTCATGTATTAATTTATATTATTTTATATTATTTTGATGACCTTATATTAATTTAGTAATTATACTAATAAATGTATATTCGTGTATTAATTATACTAATAATGTATTAATTATACTAATAAATATTTTATTAATTTATTAATCACATTAATAAATATATTATTTTATACACAGAACTAGCACATTAATTTATTCATTTATTTCTAGGAATGAATATTAATTTATTTTATATTAATAAATGAATGCATATAGATTGATTAATTAGATTGACAAATTTACAATAATTAATAAATAATTTTCTATCGACTTATTAATTATATTAATAAATACATTAATTTATACACAGAATTAACACCTTAATGCTCAGCAGTCGATTGTAGGCCAAAATATTCATTTTAAGCAGTGGCTCCATTCGCATTTCTCTCGTTTTTTGGGGAGGTGTGTGTGTCATATTTAATCCCAAGCTTTACAAAACTGCTGTGAGTCCACATCACTGCCTCTCCTCCCCAGCACGGGGGACGAGCACCCCATGTTTGCTCCCTCGGCACAAGCAGGTGAAGATGTGTCACCTTCCAGGTAAAGGGGGTCTGTCTGAGCAGGGATTTTCCCTCCATTCCAGCATTTCCTCTCCCCAAGCCCCAGAAAGTTTGGGCCGGGCTGGCTCTGCTTTGGCTCAGCCACAGGAGGTTAAAAATTACTGCTGAGGGCACCTCTGCCCACGGAGAGCGAGGGGCAGCACCTCCCCAGGGTTAGTTATTAAAGGGAGGAAGAGGTTGGATTATCCAGTTATTTTCTCTTAAGTGGGATGGGGGGGAAAGAACAAACACCCAACTGACCCGAGGCATATCCTTTGCCTGGTGAAAAACCTATTTTTTGGTGCCTTTGTCGTTCCCCAGCCCGCTGGGAGATCTCCTAAGCAATCTGTTCACCCCCTGGGAGACCCCAGGCAGACACTTCCTGCACCTGCCAGGCCTTCCTCTCTCCTCTTCCTCGTGTCCCTGGTGCCACAGGGGTGGCTGGCTGAGCCATGCTGTGCCAGCACAGAGCTGCCCAACCTCAGCCTGGCACTTTTTTCCCCCCCTGTCTCCCCACAGTTAAACCCACTTCCACAAGCACAACAAGAAGACCCGACTAAACTTGGTTTTAATCCCCCCCCCCCCCGGGTCTGGTTTAACTCTGTTTTAACATCTTCAGGGAAGGCAGAAGAGGTTTTATTCAAATGAGTAATTACAGCCTCGACTTCCTTCCCCCCCCCCCAGCAGGTTAAAAATTCCTCCCAACCATCACCGAGGCCCCTCAAGAGCCCAGAGCACCGTGGAGGAAGCACCGAGGAAGAGGAACAGGACACTGAGGTGTCTGTCTGTCTGTCTGTCTCCCCTGAGAGGAGACACACGTGTCCCCGACATGGCTGGTGCTCCTTTAACCCAGGGCTCGGAGGAAGATGAGTCACTGCCCAGGCTCTGTGGGAGGAGGACACGCCACAAAAACGCTGCTTCTCCTGAAAACCACTTTCTGAAGAAACTTTTACTGCTGAAGGGCTCAAATGAAAAAAAGGGGGGGTGGGAGGAGGAAACCGAGAGGAAGGAGCAGCTCAGCCCAGAAAACAGCCACTCTACCTGCCCTTCACCAGCCTCCCACAACTCCCCAAAGGTTGGGGGGCTCAGTCCTGACCCAGGGAAGGACCCCCAGGTCCTCATGTAGGAGCTTCAGGAAGACACCCTCCACCCCATACCTTTGTCTTCTTTGTGCTGGGAACTCACTGATCCAGGCAGTCCCACCTCCAACGGATGGAAAGTCACTGGGGAATTACAAACAGAGTGCAATTAGTGCCACTATGGGGTCTCAGCCCCCCCAGTCTGCCTCCAAAAACATTGAATTGGGAGGTTAATTTTAACATGCATCGAAAGCTGATCATTAATCGGGCACTTCTCTGAGTCAGAGAGCAGGTGAGGAACAGGCTGGAAACCCTAAGGCACCAGTTAACACCCCAACAGCACCCAGGGAATTCACAAGCTTCACAGCCCCCCAAAAAGGGGACACACAGGGAGGGGATGTGGGGAGGGGGACAGGAGTGGCTTCCCATGACGTGGTGAAGCTCAGGAAGGGGCTCAGAGGGGGAAATGGGGGTTCACACCAACATGAGGTGCGTGACTGGGTCCAGATCATCCCCATCCTCACCCCAACCCCAGAGGGAATCACCAGCCAGCACGGAAAGGGTAAAGCCAGCCAGAATTTAGGGGGGAAAGGACAGCACCCCCAACACACTCAACCCCCACCCCAGGGTACCCCAAATCTCCAGGGTGAACCCTCCTTTCTGGGCCCAGCAAAGGGTGGTCAGAGCTGAGCCCGGACAGCTCTATGGGGACCCCAAAACCAGGAGCCACCCCCGGAAGCCACAGAGAGGTTGAGAGGGACAGGGACACCCCCAACCCTCATGGGGACCCCCTTTTTGGCAGGGAAAGCCTTTAACAGCCCTGAGAGCCTCCAGCCGAGGGGAGGCAGTGGGCAGGAGGAGGTCTCACACGGGACCCCCGAGCCCCTGACATAGAGCACCGGGGGGGCTCAAACACACACAGGACCCCCAAAACCCGGCTGGGGAACAGCGGGAACCCCGCGCCCACAGGGGACCCCAAAACAGGGAGCACACGGAGCTCACCGGGGAGGCTCAACGTTCCTCCGGGACCCCCAAACCTCGGGGCAGCCCTGCGCACCCCCCGTACCCATCCCCCGGGACCCCCAAACCTCGGGGCAGCCCCGGGACTCTCCAACCGGGAGGGAGAAGGACAGCGGGACCCGGGAGTGCCCCGTGCCCGCGTCCCTTCGATCACGCGGGGGGGCACCCACGGTCCCCCTCACCCAGATCTCCCGGTCCCGGTGCCCCCCGCGCCCACCCAGGTCCCCCCGGTTCGAGCAGGAACAGCCGCCCCTCGTGTCCCGGTGACCGCCCGAGCCGCGGCCGCCGCCGAGACCGGGCACGGAGCGGGGGTTTGCCCCGGACCAGCTCTCCCGGTGCCCCCTCCCCGGTACCTTCGCTCCCGGCGCCGCCGCCCCCCCCCCACCTTCCCGGTGCCGCCTTTTGACGGGAACCGGCGGGTCTCGCCCCGCCCCCTCTGACCACGCCCCCGTCTGACCACGCCTCCCTCGGCCCCGCCCCGCCAATGCCAGCGCGGCACAGCCTCGGCCCCGCCCACCAGCACCATGTAGGGTTGGCGGCGGGCGCGGCCCCGCCCACGGGGGGCGTGGCCGGGGGTGTGGCGGGAGATCGCACGTGGCTCCCCCGGAGGGGCCGTTCCGGGTCCCCGGGGCCGTTCGGGGGGTCTGTGGGGAAGGATTGGAAGGTCTGAGGGGCACGAGGGGGGCTATGGGGGGTCTCCCCCATCCCAGGAATGCCCTGGCAAACCCACCCCTCCTGCCCGCTGGGCTGGGCCCCCTCCTCTCATTTTGGGGGGGCCCGACCCCTTGCCCTGCAGACCCTCCCTCTGACGGCAGCCTGGAGACAGCTCCTGAGTGTTCCCAGGGGTCCTGGCAGGTTCCTGGTGGTGTTCCATGGATTCCTGTGCCTAGTGCTTGGGAGGGGCTTTAGGATTTTATAGGATGAAAGGATCAATATTATTCACACAATTAATATTTGCTTGTTTTATTGTTCGAACCCAGAGTTTTCAGCACGGGCTCGTTATTCAGCTCTACTCATGGCACTATTTTTTCCCCCATAGGGTGTTCTATAGAGCCATTTTGTTTTCTTGTGTTTGTGCTTAGTTCCTCTCACCCTCCACTGTCCTCCCTGAAGACAAAGATTCAGGATAAATGCACACAACATCTCTTCATCTGTCTCCATAGGTGGAAGTACTGACTTTGATACCCCAACAAAAGACCCAGTTTGGATTCTGGTGTGAAAGTCTGGAACCCTGAGCAAAGGCGTCAGTCTCTGAATAAAAACCTGACTGTCTCTGGTTTTGGATCAACTTTTTGGGGTTTGCACGGTGAATGCTGTGACTGAAAATCCTTCCCTGTAGGTGCTGTGCTTGGGCTGTTGTCACCTTTGCTTAAGGCTAAGATACCAAATAGCTCAACACCCACATGGTTTGATAGTCTGATCGGAAGGTCTTGGTCCCATAAAAGGCTCTGGGAACATCTTTTTGCTGAGTGAATTTTTTTTTAAAGCAACTGTCAAAGCCCTCCAGCTGCTCCAAGCGGCCCTGCAGAGCCCAGGGCTTCACATCCCTGGGGACCAAGGACCCACAGGACACCTGGATCCGGCTGCTCCTGCAGGACCTGTCAGTGTTTGGGACAAAGATGGGTCACAAACACCGCCCCTGACCCTCCAAAATCCCGTTACTGGTGATGTGAGTCAAACTTCGTGGGGGTTTGGGCAGAACAACTTCAGGTTTTGCAGCCCCAACCCAAAGCTGCTCCATCACCTGGGCACCCCCAGGCTAAAAAACTTGGGGTGTTCGGCAGTTTTTCCCCTTTCCACCCTCAAACCCCCCGAAATCTGGGATGCAGCCATCAGCAGGGCTGAATGAACCAGCGAGAAATGCTTCCAGAAAGCCCCAGGGTTGATCAAGTGTCCCCTAAACCCAAAATTCCCAGAGAAAATGAGCCCCCCCCCCCCCGCAGAGCAATCACCGCCCCGAGCAGCGGGTTCAGCAGCTCCTGTTTGCGTGGGGATGATGCCTAAAGAGCTTCACAACTGTCTTCAAATGGGTTTAATGAGGGAAAACAACGTCTGGGAAGAAATGGGAGCTCATTAGAGACAATTTAGTGGCGCAGAAGTGGTTTTGGGAGGGTGGGGAGAGGGGTTGTGGGTGGGACAGGGGTGACTTGGCCCGGGAGAAGGTGCACCTCCCCGTCCTGGCTCTGTTGGGTTGTGTTTCAATGTTCAAATGTCTCCCAAAGCTCCTCAATCCCACAAAAACCTCCCCTGTTGCCAACCCCACCTTTTCCCACAGCCCCGGATTTGGGCCCCAAGCGATGGGGGAGGCTTGTGGCCTGTGAGGGTTTGATTTCCTCCCTCTGTCCTCACCTTGGAGCTGTTTCCAGTGCCTTTCCTGCTGCTCTCCTGCCCTCCATCCACCTTGCACAAGGGAATGGGGGCCAGATCTTGGCTCTGCTCTGCTCTCCCTCCCATCCCTGTGGCTGCACAGGAACCAGGAATTGTGCAGGGATGCAGGAGGGGTTCATTCTTCCCCTGAAACACCCCCAAAATCACCCCAAAATCACCCCAAACCCAAACAGAATTACCCCAAAACCTCCCCAAGCCACCCAAAAAAGGGCTGCAGGAGAGCTGGAGAGGGACATGGGACAAGGGATGGAAGGTCAGGACAGAGGGAATGACTTCCCACTGCCAGAGGGCAGGGATAGATGGGATACTGGGAAGAAATTCCTCCCTGTGAGGGTGGGGAGACCCTGGAATGGATTTCCCAGAGAAGCTGTGGCTGCCTCTGGATCCCTGGAAGTGTCCAAGGCCAGGCTGGATCCCCCTGGAATAGTGGGAGGTGTCCCTGCCCACAGCAGGGATGGAATGGGATGGGCTTTTGGTGCCTTCCAACTCAAACCATTCCATGATTCCATGGTTTTCCTCTCAATTATTCCAGGTTGAAGCAGCTTTTCCTGCATTCCCACCTGTTTATTTCCAGGGGCTCATGGAACAGTTCGGGTTGGAAGGACCTTTCAAGGGTGTTTTCCTTCCCTGGTGGCTCCAAGAGGGACTTTGGACAAGAAGGGATGGGCTGAGGGGCTTCCAGCTGGGAAAGGGGAGACTCAGGTGGGATTTTGGGAAGAAGTTCCTCCCTGTGAAGGTGGGGAGGCCCTGGAATGGATTTCCCAGAGGGTGCTCCATCCCTGGAAGTGTCCAAGGACAAGTTGGATCCCCCTGGAATAGTGGGAGGTGCCTCTGGCTGGGATTCCACGATTCCATGATTCCACTCCAGCTCCCTGCCCCGGGGGAAGGGGGTGTCAAATGCCCCTGAGGGACACAAAAATAAGGGAAAAAAAGCCCCCCAAAAGCCCAAACACAACCCCCCATCCTCCCAAGGGCTCTCCTGGCAATGATCCAACACTGGCTCCATCCTGGTGAACAGGTTTCCTTGGAAGTGGCTGCACAATCCCACTGGAGGGGGGAGAGGAGGGGAAGTAGGTGTTTGTTCCCCCCTTTCCACTCATCCTCGGTGGATTTTGGGAAGGGGAAACAGCTCTGGAAAGGGAGCAATCCTGCCCCCAACCCCTTCCTTGGGATACACCGACATTCCAGAGCCCACAACGCTCCCAATTCCCACATGGAAGGTGAGCCAGGAATTCCTCCCCTCCCCTGGCACTTTGCTCTTGGGAAGGAGAGAACAAATGATCCATAAAAAGTTTCCATTGGAGAGCAGCTCCGATGCCTCTGGAAACGTTTAATTGAAATATTTCATTCACTGAAATTTGATTTTGATGGTTCGGGTGATTGTGAGGGGAAGGAATTCAGTTTTCCACTACGTTCTCCCATCTATTGAGGTGGGAAAACACCCCCCCCCCGAGAGGATTTAGGAAAGAAATGTCGGCCCAGGTGGGGGGTTTTTATTTGTTCCTCTCCTGGAGCTATCGGGGATAGGAGGAAAAGGCTGGCTGGAATATTTTTCCCCCCAAAACGGCCAAAAACCTGGGAAAAATAGGAAATAAAAATGTCAGGAGAGTTGAGGAGGGAGATGGAGCAAAGATCAGGCACTGCCTGCACAGGGCAGGGACCCCATGGGGCTGTTTTGGGGGAATTCAGGGGGAATTGGGGGTTTTCCGTAGTTTTTCCCTGTGGGAACTGGTGTGGGGACGCTCCATACTGGGAGGAGTGCCCTCAAACTGGTGGGGTGGGGTCCCCATACTGGTGTGGGAGGGCTCATACTGGCACAGGGTCCTTCAAACTGGGGTGTGGGGGCTCCCAGCCCTCCCAGTACTGGGCTGGGCCAGTCCCATACTGGTCCTGTACTGGTCCAGGGACCCTTGTAGTGGGCCAGGTGGGTCCCGTACTGGTCCCTTACTGGTCCTGGTACACCCGTACTGGTGCGGGTGGGTCCCATACTGGTCCCATACTGGTCCTGGTACACCCATACTGGTGCGGGTGGGTCCCATACTGGTCCCGTACTGGTCCTGGTACACCCGTACTGGTGCGGGTGGGTCCCGTACTGGTCCCTTACTGATCCTTGTACACCAGGTACACCTGATCCACCCGTACTGGTGCGGGTGGGTCACGTACTGGTCCCGTACTGGTCCCAGCACCTCCGTACTGGGGCAAGCCACGCCCCCCGCGCCCTGGCCCCGCCCCAACATCCTGGCCCCGCCCCGTACAATGCCCCCGCCTCTTTCGAGCCCTGTCCCCGCCCTGTTCTTCTTCCCTTGCGCATGCGCAGCCCGGGGCGGGCACAGCCTGCTTTGCGCATGCGCCTCAAGACACGCCCCGCCCTCGGGGACCCCCCCGCCTGGCTTTTGCGCGCGCGCAGCACTGGACACGCCTCTCAGTCGCGCCCCAGGAGTGGTGGCGAGGGCACCGCCCCCCAGTAATCGGCGCGTGCGCGTTAGAGGAGCACCACGCCCAGGCGGGGCTGGCAAAACCCCGCCCATTCCGGACAAGGGGGCGTGGCGTCTGGGAGGCGGGCGTGGCCTGAGGAACCGCGCTCACCCCGCCCCGCGCGCTGTGCGCCTGCGGCTGGCTCGGAGGAGGGGCGAGGCTCGGGCGGGGGATGGCTCCGCCCCCCCGGCGCATCGCACCGTTGTCATAGCGACGGCGGCTGCGCGCGGGAGGGAGGCTGTGGCGGCGGGTCCGGGGCGCGCGCGCGGGGTGTGTGTGGGGGGCGCCCCCTGGCGGAGGGACCTGAGGGGCCGTTCGGGGGGGTCCCGGGGGTCGGGACCGGGGACGGGGCCTGTCCTGGGGTCTTGGGGGTCCCCGGGGGGGTCCCGGGGGTCGATAACCCTGTCCTGGGGTCTGGGGGGTCCCCGGGGGGGTCCCGGGGGTCGATAGCCCTGTCCTGGTGTCTGGGGGTCTCTGGGGGTGTTTCTGGTCTCGGCGGGGTCCCAGAAGTCGGTACCGGGTATGGTTCCTGTCTGGGGTTCCCTGGGGGTGTTTCTAGTCCTGGGGGGGGGGGTCCCGGGGGACTCCCGAGGGTCGGGACCGGGGACGGTTCCTTTCGTGGGGTCTGAGGGTCCCTGGGGTGTTTCTGGTCCCAGTGGGGTTCTGGGGGTCGTTACTGGGGACTGTTCCCGTCTGGGGGTCCCTGGGGGTGTTTCTGGTCCCAGGGGGATCCCAGGGGAGTCCCGGGGGTCGGTAGCCCTGTCGTGGGGTCTGGGGTGTTTCTGGGGGTGTCGCGGGCCTGGTACCTCTTATTTTGGGGTGGGGGTGTCTGAGAAGATGCTGCTGTCCGGGGAGGGGGGTTTTGCCTCTCCTTTGGGGGTCCTGGGGGCTGTAGGTGTGTCTGTGGAGCCCGTTGGGTTTTGGGGGGTGTCCTTGCATTGAGGGGCTGGGAATGAGCCCCCTGGGTGGGATGTCCCGGGGTGGGATGTCCCGGGGTGGGATGTCCCGGGGTTGGGTGTCCCTTTTTCCAGGGCTCCGTGGAACCCCCTGGGGACGGGGACAGGCTCTTTGTGGTGGGTGTTGCACCCCCGGGGGGTGTCTCTGTGTGGGGCTGTTGGGGGATTGTGGTTCGGGGTGTGCTTTCCTTGGCCACGAGCGGGTTAAAAACCCGTTTATTGACCTGAATCGCTCCTGCTGCCTCTGTGTCCAGGTGAAGGGACCCTCCCCCAGCAGCTACCATGGGTTCTGTGCTTTCCCTCCCCGCCGGCAGCGCTGCCCCGAGGCAGAGGAAGGCAGCTGAGGAGGAGGAGGATGATGATTTACTCGACAGCCAGGACCGTGTGGAAGACATTGCTGAGTTCCCCTATGTGGAATTCACAGGCCAGGACAGCATCACCTGTCCCACTTGCCAAGGCACTGGCTGCATCCCCACAGGTGACTGCTCCTCTCTGGGCTTAAACACTCATTTACTGAGTGTTTAAAATGATTTATTACATCGTTTTTATTCTAAATCATACATTTTTGTATACAATCGTTCATCAAAATGTCATTTATTTGACCTGTGGGATGGGATAATGCTTCCCTTTGCTTCCCTTTTGCTTCCCAGAGCAGGTGAATGAGTTGGTGGCTCTGATCCCCTACAGCGACCAACGGCTTCGTCCCCAGAGAACGTGAGTTCACAGAGGGAGTGTTTACAAACAGGGCTCTTTTTGTATCATTTACTGCTGCAACTAAACCCTTCACCCCAGTCTGCAGCTTCTCCTTCAGGCGACGGGGTGTTTTCATCCCCACACACCAACAAACACGGTTTGAAGGTGTAACTTTGAATCCTTCCCGTGAAATCCCGCTGTGGGGTGAGTGTGGGAACAAGGATCCTACTCACTGAAGCTTCTTTAGAGCATCTGCAAAACCACCCAGCTGGGAAACGGGGGGGGCACAAACCGTGGTTACTCAGTGCCAGAAAATAAACTGCTTAAAAAGAGAGAGAGATGGGGTTTGGAGCAATTCAGATACCAAAAAACGTCAGAGCAGCGCTCCTGTGTCTGTGCCAAGGGAGAGAGAGTGGGTGGTGGGTGCTTGTCAGATCCAGAGTGCCACGGAAGGGCACGGGAGTGAGCCCTTCCCTGCCTTTTCCCAGGAAGCTCTACGTCCTGCTCTCGGTGCTGCTCTGCCTCCTGGTCTCCGGGCTGGTGGTTTTCTTCCTCTTCCCACACTCGGTCCTGGTGGAGGACGATGGGATCAAAGTGGTTCGGGTGTGGTTTGACAGGAAGAACTCCGCTGTCCTTCTGGCCATCACGGTAAAGTTTTCCACGGGTCTGTGTGTTCTGGGGGGGAGTAGACTTGGAGCTGAGCCACCAGGAAGGTCCCTGCTGTCCACATCTCCTCCTCCTCTCTCCCTTCAGGCCACCCTAAGGATCAGGAACTCCAACTTCTACTCGGTGGCAGTGGCCAGCCTGACCAGCCAGGTGCAGTACATGAACACGGTGGTGGGCACCCAGCAGGTCACCAACGTCTCCAGCATCCCACCCCTGAGTGACAAACTGGTAATTCCTGTCCCCCAGGTCAAGGGTGAAACCTGGGCCACCACCACGAGTGAGCACTGAGCTGCACCCCAGAGCTCTGCTCAGCCCAACATCTCGTGGCCAGGGCGGCCCCAAAGGCATCAGCAAGTGGGAAATATCCCCCAAAAACCAGGGGGATTGAAGGAGTGCTCGAGCTGCACGTAAATGATGTTTTCTTTTATCTGTTACAGGTGAATTTTACTGTGAAGGCAGAGCTGGGTGGAGCCTTCTCCTACGTGTAGTAAGGATTTGCTACTCCTTGTATGGGGTTGAAGGTGCCTTTATTACAGTTTGCAAAGTAACCTGGGGTTTGAAAAGGACCCAGTTTTTCTACTGACTTCCTGGAAAGCAGCTGTTTGCTAAAAACCAAAAAATCACTTGAAATGCCACTTTGTCGGGATGTTGTGATGTGGTTTTGAGTCAACACCAATTATTGTGGTAATAATAGCTATAAATATAATTATAAAAAATAGTTATAACTCATTACTGGCTACTGAGAAACCCACTGCTGACCCACTTCTTTGGTCTCTTCCAGTTCCTTCTGCACATACCCCAAGGTGAAGGTCCATAACATCGTGGTCTTCATGAGGTAGGTGGTTCTCTGCTCTCCCCCTGCTTGGGGCTCTCTTCCCAACCTTCCTGGCTCCTGAACTCCAAAGGGAACTGCTGCCACAGCAGGTCTGGGGTGCAAAGAGAAAATCCTGCTTGGCAAACACCCCAGCCTTGCCTCAGTTAATCCAGGCCAGTTGACACAGTGGGTGAAATGTGGGATAGGGAAGACAATTCCCTCCGTGTGCCGAGCTCTCCTGCTCTCCAGAGGCTGCACTTCCACCCCTGCATATCCCTGCCTGCCACAGCCAGGAAAACCTGGAGGGGCTCTGCAGTTTTTTTAGGGGGAGGGGAGGGGAAAGAGGGGTTGTTGTGATGAGTTTAAACCTGCTCTGAACTGCTCTTGCCCCTGCCAGGAGCTCGGTGAAGTTCTCCTACGTGGGACACACGACCCAGAGCTCCGTGGAGCGGTACCGGTACGTGGATTGCAGCTCCAACTCCACGGACCCTCTGGCACCTGGGGCAGCCTGAAGGCACGGCTGGGACTTCTAGAAGGGCACAGACACTTTTAACTGGCAGCAGTGGCCCTGGTGGGAGGCACTTGGAAGCTCTGGGTGCCTTTTGAGCCCTTCCACGTGCCCACGAAACCCTCCGTGTGCGGGAAACGGGTCCCTCCACGAAGCCTCCCCTTTGCTTCTGGAGAAACAGCTTTTTTTTGGGTAGGGAAACTGGACTTCGGGGAAACTTCAGGCTCTGAAATCCCGAAGATTTCGAGTGTTTTGCACCTGTTTGGAAGCTTGGCACTGCTGGGTGTTCCAGGTTCTCTTGCAGTGGGTTTATTGCCTTCCTTGCTCAGTGGCAGCGTGTCACTGGGGTGTGTGGGAGCAGGCCTGGATCCCAAGGGACACTTCTCACTTAGGGACGTGCAGGGAAAGCTTCTGCCTCTGCCACGGGCACTAAAAGGAGGCAAAGGAATCAAAACCTTTGGAACCACGGTGATTTTGGTTTGCTGGCAGCTGATAAACCCCGGAGCACCGCCTGCCTTTGTGAGGGTCTGTGTTGGACTCGCCTCCTCCTCCTCCTCCACCTCCTCCTCCTCCTCCGATCCTTCCTCTCCCCCCCTGCAGGGGTTTGAAACCAGGGCATGTGCAGCTCGGTGTGTTGCTTTGTACTTGTGCTCCACCGCAGGCAAACAGGGATTTAAACCGATTTTTGTGGGAGTCTGGGCTTCCGAGGCTTCCCTGCCGGGAGCGGCGCATTCCTGACGGTCGCTATCAGCTGCCTCCCGAGAGCAAATCGATGTGGCAGCTCTGCCCCCGCAGCCCTGCCGGGGACTCGCAGCCCGGAGAGTTTCGTCCCTCGGGAGTTTTCGCTGGAATTCGATCGCCGGGAGCTGCCCCCGTTCGTGCCCTGCCCCTTTGTCTGCCCGCCCGGGGGGTGTGGGAGCAGATCAGGCCCCTTTTCAGAGAGGGATGCTGGATTTTTGTGTGACTGGGACATGAAAACACACCTTGCTTTCTTCTTTAAGCAGTGAGATCTCTGCCTAGTGGAGCTGAATTGTGCTGATTAAACCTGAGTTGGATGTTACCCTGTGCTGTCCTTTGTTTGAGGAGAAGGTCTGGCTTTGTCCCAGGGCTGTGACTGCCCTCTTGTCTTTTTGCCCAGAAATACCTGTTCTTTCACTATTTTTTTTTCACAGAATCCCAGAATGGCCTGGGTTAGGGGGGAGATTAAAGCTCATCTTGATTTCCACCCCCTGCCATGGGCAGGGACACCTCCCACCATCCCAGGTGGCTCCAACCCGGCCTTGGACACTTCCAGGGATGGGGCACCCTCTGGGAAACCCATTCCAGGGCCTCCCCACCCTCCCAGGGAGGAATTCCTTCTCAATATCCCCCCTAAATCTCCCCTTTTCCACTAGGAAGCCATTCCCTGTGTGCTGTCCCTCCATCCCTTGTCCCCAGTCCCTCTCCAGCTCTCCTGGAGCCCCTTTAGGTTCTGGAAGGGGCTCCAAGGTCTCCCTGGAGCCTTTTTTTCTCCAGGCTGAACAACCCCAATTCTCCCAGCCTCTCCTCACACCAGAGCTGCTCCATCCCTCTGGACCATCTTTGTGGACTCTCTGGGGATGAGCCCAAGGTTTTGGGGGAATGAAGGTGAAGAAACTCAACCAGGGAGACACAAAGCCACCCTCCCACTCCCAGCTGGAATTGTGACCCCACCCTCCCTCCCTGGTGACCTCACCCTCCCTCCCTGGTGACCTCACCCTCCCTCCCTGGTGACCTCGCCCACGAGCTTCTCCCCCCTCCGAATTCTGGAAACCCCTCGATTTGCGATGAATTGTTTTATTTTGTGAGGAAAATGAAGGAATCACAAGCTTTGCCTTTTATCCATCTCATTCCCCCCTGCTCCTGGAAGCCTGGCTGGGCTCAGTCCTGCCTCGGTTGGGGTCTCCTTGCTTTTCCCACCTTCCTCCCTCTTCAGCCACAGCCCAAACCCACCTTCTCCCGCTCCTCATGCCCACATCCTACAAGCAGCCTGGGTGATTTTGGGGCTGCCCCCACCCCTCCCCAGCAGGACCCCCAAACTTGCTGCTTGGCTGAGCAGGAGAAAGGTTTGACCCCGAATTAGTCGGGTGAGGGCGGGCAGCCAGAGCTCCCATCATTAGGGGAGCCCCCCCCCCGGGTCATGTGGCGAAGCACTTGGCCTTTTAAAGGGCCATTTTATTTTGAAAATCCTCCTTAATCCTCCAATCCCCCTTAATGAATTTCCCCTGCCAACGTTTTTGAAGGATCCCAGCCCTGCGGAAGCTGCCTCAGGTGCTTTGGGAGCAGCGGTGGCCGCTCCCGGCTGGGTTGTGTTTCAAACCCAGATCAGGGCCCCGAAATGGGAGCTCTTTTTGTTGTAGTTTTTTTTTTTTTTTTTTTTTTTAATTTATAATCCTTTTGAAGTTGTAATTTCTCTAAACGAAATCCTCGCAGCTCCCACATGCCACCAACGGAAACACACACACAAAAAAATAAAAATCTGAGTTTTTAACCAAAAGGACCCGTCCTGAAACTCCTGAACTCCCCGGCCTGGAGCTGCCCCTTCCGTCCTGCAGGTTTGTAACTCCTCGGGGTCACTGGGCTGACTTTCCTCCAACACAGCTAAAAAAAACCCCTCCACTTCTGAGACTTTTCCTCCTAATTAGCAGCCTGATCAGGAGAGGGATTTACAGAGGTGACTTTTTATGAAGCCCTAAAAGCCACAGGCAACGGCCCCGGACTCTCCCGCTTCCAATTCTGCAAAATAGCCCCAAATTGGGAGTTTTGCACCCACAAAAATGAGACAAAAACCTGTGGAGAGAGTGAGCAGGAGCTCCCCCCCCCACCCCCCCACATGGTCAGACCAATTTGCTCCCCTCAGCTTTTACTGGTTTTAACTGGTGGCCCCAGTTCTGTCACAGAGACCCAGGATATTCTGAGCTCAGGGGTGCAGTGGGGCAGGAAGTTCCACGGTGGAACCTCATGGGTGTTGTGTTGCCTCCTGAGGTCTCAAGATTTTTTCCCCCTTAACTTGGTTTTCTTTTTCCCTCCTCCCTTTTTTTTTTTTTTTTTTTTTTGCTTTTTAGGTGATTTATTTTTATTTTTTTTGGGTCCCCCCCCCCCATTAGTATGAAGTAACCCCAACCCAGAAAAGTTGGAGCATTGAATGAGGATCTTAAAGGTTCTTTTTTCCCACCTGAACCATTTCATGGTTCTTTCAGACCTTCCTTTATCCCGGCTGAGAAAGGGGGAGGGAGGAGATTGGACGCAGCAAACACACACCGAAAACAAAACCCCGGCTCCACTTTGTACTTTCCACCAAAAGTTGTTTTTTTTTTTTGTAATTTTTTTTTTTTTATATATCAACTGATGTTAAAAAATACAGACTTGTTTTACAAGAATAGCACCATTTTTTGTTTGCTTTTTTTTTTTTTTTTTTTTTTTCCTTTTGTGTCGTTATCATACAACTGAAACACTCCTGCTGGTGATACACGGAGGGGAAACGGGGACGGGAGGGGATTCGTGGTACCTGGATTGGCGACATCCCTTCGGCAGGGAAGGGTCGGTTACATTCCCACCTCCACCTGACCTTCAAAAAATAGGTCTTACAGGAAGAGAATAAATAAATATTGGTTTGATTTCGCAGCCTGCCCAGGCGTGAGGTGGTGGTCCCCGGTGGACGGGCGTGAGTCAAGGGGGGGTCGTTGCAGCCCTTCAGTGCAGAAGTCGTACGAGAGAGAGAGAGAGAGAGAGAGAGAGAGAGAAAAGATCGAGAAGTTCCTCAGGTTCCTTTGGGGTGGGTTCAGTTTGTTGGGTCTTCTTTTTGTTTTTCGTTTTTTTTTTCTTTACAGTTTTATGGCGTCGGGCTGGATTTAAAAAAAAAAAAAACAAAACCAAAAACAACAAAAAAAACCCAGAACGAAACAAAACACAACCCCACCCCACCCCCCAAAAAAAAAAAAAAAAAAAAAAAAAAAGCCCAAAACAAAACACCACAACGAACGGCAACCGACGAACGAACGCACGAATAAAACAATCCTCTTTTCGTGGTTTTGTTTGTTGTTTACAAGAAGCAGACGGGGCCAATGTCTACGCCAAACTCCTGCTCGGCTCCACCAATGTCCATAGGTGCAATGTCCACGATGGGCAGGCGCGAGGTCTTCTGCGACCGGTACTCGATGACCGTCTTGCCCCACTTGCCGGTGTGTTTCTGGGGGAACCCGGAGCAAAGGTGTTATTGGGCACCCTCAAACTCCCCCCTCAAACCACCAGGTTGACCCCCTCCAACTCATTATCATCATCATCATCATCATCTTTGTGGTGGGATAGACCCACCCTGAGAAGACCTAAAATCCAACCAGCTGTCGGAGTCAGGGTGTTGTCCTGGTGTTAATGATGCTAAAACCGTCCTGGCTCATCACTGTGAATACACACCCTGCTTTTTGAAGTCTGGTTTGACAGATAAGCTGGTGGCTGGCCTGGAAAGGTGTGACTGGCAGTCAATCACTTTATACTAGAAAACCCCAGTCAGGTTCCTCTGACATAACCCTTTTGGGGTGGACGTGTGGAGGTTTGTTCCTTGGCTGGGGATGCCCTCCAGGGTCACTCCTCGGGGTTGAGAGTAGAGATCTCCCTTGGTCTGGGTCAGATCTCTACTTAATAATTATTTCTTTTTGCCAGCTTTAATATAACTGCTTCAACAATTGCTTTGTTACAGTGCACTGTAGTACCTCATATTGTACTCTACTAGTAGAGTATAATATTATACTCTATATTATACTGGACTATATTATACTGTATTATACTCTACTAGTAGATTTTTAGTGTTTATATTGTGTGGTGAATAGTTCTGACTGAGATCTTTTGTCTGACCATTCGTATAAAACAAATCACTCATTTTTAGGAAAAAAAAAAACACCTTAAAACCTGTGGGACAAAAGCAGCTCCACCACAACCTCTGTAACTCCTTCAATTTAAACCACTCACACGATCCCAGGCTAAGGCTGGGTTTAGCTGCACCGAGACCCCTCCCTGAGAAGGGATTCCTGCCTGTGCCTCGAGACTCACCGGTGAGGCTTTGCTTTCTACCACCTCTGTCTGAGCCTCGCGCTCCCACCCCGGCCCTGGCGCGGGCTCACCGTGCATCCGTCCTCCAGGACGCTGTAGGTGAACCTGCTGTTGCCCTCGGCGCGGATCTCCACGTCGTTGGAGCCCTGGATGAGCAGGGCTTTCTTCAGGTTGCCCGCGTCCTCGTCCATGTAGGCCACGCTGTTCTTGCAGTGGTAGGTGACGTTCTGGGAGCCCTCGGTGGACAGGAGGCGCAGGAAGGTCATCTGGATGTTGGCGGTGTTGGGGGCCAGGTCTTCGTCACCGTAGCTGAACTGGAGGGAGGGAGAAGGGACATTGGAGCCCTTGAGGGTGTTGCAACAGCGCTGTTTCGAGGGGTCTCCTGTAATTTGCCTCCCCGGGTGGCTGCAGACATCCCATCCCAACTGCCCCCACCCCAAGCTTTCAACGCGACGCTCTGGGTCAGCCAGTACCTTGTGTGACACCCGCCAGCTTCACCCCAAGGAAGGACACCCCGACCCTCCAACTGGGCACCCAACGCTCCCCCCTGCTCCACCTCCATCCCCCTACTCGACCTCCATCCCCCTGCTCGACCTCCATCCCCCTGCTCCACCTCCATCCCCCTGCTCCATCTCCACCCCACTGTTCAACCTCCATCCCCCTCCTCAACCTCCATCCCCCTGCTCAACCTCCATCCCCCTGCTCCACCTCCACCCCCCTGCTCAACCTCCATCCCCCTGCTCAACCTCCATCCCCCTGCTCAACCTCCATCCCCCTGCTCAACCTCCACCCCCCTGCTCAACCTCCATCCCCCTGCTCCATCTCCACCCCACTGTTCAACCTCCATCCCCCTCCTCAACCTCCATCCCCCTGCTCAACCTCCATCCCCCTGCTCCATCTCCACCCCACTGTTCAACCTCCATCCCCCTCCTCAACCTCCATCCCCCTGCTCAACCTCCATCCCCCTGCTCCATCTCCACCCCACTGCTCAACCTCCATCCCCCTGCTCAACCTCCACCCCCCTGCTCAACCTCCATCCCCCTGCTCGACCTCCATCCCCCTGCTCGACCTCCATCCCCCTGCTCAACCTCCATCCCCCTGCTCCACCTCCATCCCCCTGCTCAACCTCCACCCCACTGTTCAACCTCCATCCCCCTGCTCGACCTCCATCCCCCTCCTCAACCTCCATCCCCCTGCTCAACCTCCATCCCCCTGCTCCACCTCCATCCCCCTGCTCAACCTCCATCCCCCTGCTCGACCTCCATCCCCCTGCTCAACCTCCATCCCCCTGCTCAACCTCCACCCCACTGTTCAACCTCCACCCCCCTGCTCAACCTCCACCCCCCTGCTCAACCTCCACCCCACTGTTCAACCTCCACCCCCCTGCTCAACCTCCACCCCCCTGCTCAACCTCCATCCCCCTGCTCAACCTCCACCCCACTGTTCAACCTCCATCCCCCTGCTCAACCTCCACCCCCCTACTCCACTTCCACCCCCAGCCCCGGGGGGGACGCTCACGTGGAAACCGCCGTTGATGGTCTCTGCAAACCAGACGTGCTTCTTCTCTTTGGCCTTGCTGGTCCACCAGTTCTTCCTGGGGATGCTGCTGGGGTTGGGGTACACGCAGGTCTCGCCTGTCTCCATGTTGCAGAAGACTTTGATGGCGTCCAAGGTGCAGCCCTGGTTGGGGTCGATCCAATAGTCTCCTGCAGGGAGGGTAAAGGGTAGGGTGAGGGTTTGGGGGTTGGAGCTCCCCACTTGGCCTTGCTGGGTGTGAGAGGCTGAGGGAGAGGGATGGGGGAGGAGGAGGAGGAAGCTCTTTTTCATTTCACAGGGCACGCTGAGCTGGAAGGGATCATCGAGTCCAACCCTCAGCCCTGCGCAGGACACCCCAAAATCCCACCCTGTGCCCCAGAGGAGCATCCAAACCCTCCTGGAGCTCTGGCAGCCTTGGGGCTGCACCCACTGCCCTGGGGAGCCTGGGCAGTGCCCAACCACCCTCCGGGGGAAGAACCTTTCCCTGGGATCCAGCCTGAGCCTGTCCTGGCACAGCTCCAGGCCATTCTAGAATTCCAGAATCTGAGTTGGAAGGGACCCACAAGGACCATCCTGTCCAACCCTCAGCCCTGCACAGGCCTGCATAGAGTCACCCCATGTCCCGGAGAGGATCATCCAAACCCTCCTTGGGGCCGTGCCCACTGCCCTGGGCAGCCTGTTCAGTGCCAACCACCCCCTGGGGGAAGAACCTTTCCCTGACACCCACCCCACCCCACCCCACCCCTGACAGAGCTCCAGGCTGTTCCCGGAGGTCCCTGGTCCCCGCAGAGCGGAGCCCTCACCGCTCTTCCACTCGGGGTGGCAGAGCTTGATGTCGCGGCAGGTCCTGGCCGGGTTCTTCTTGGAGCCCTCGGGGCTGCGGATGCTCTCGATCTGGTTGTTGAGGGACTTGAGCGTGGCGTCCACCTCCACGTCGTGCTGCCTCAGGCTCCCGGCGGCCTCGTCCGCCCTCATGTACCGGATGGGGTCGGGGCCCTTCTCGGGCTGGCCCAGCCCCGCGAACGCCGACATGTCGATGCCGGTGCCGGGGGGACCGGGGGGGCCGGGGGGACCCGGGTTTCCAGGAGGACCCTGTGAGAGGAAGGAGATGCAATCCCATCCTGGGGGGCTGCCCTGGCAGCTGGACCCCCCCTCCCCTCGCCCTGCCCATCCTGGGGGGTGTCACTCACCGCAGGGCCGGGTTCTCCGCTCCGCCCGCGGGGCCCCGGGGGGCCGATGGGGCCGGGCATGCCATTGGAACCGTCCTTGCCAGAGGGGCCCACGGGGCCGGGGGGACCCTAAAAGAGCCCCAAAAGGGAGGTCAGGGAAGGTGCTGGGCAGCCCTCAACTCCTGCCATCAGCTGACCCAGGCAGGGGCTCGAGGACAGAGGTACCTCCTTTTCCTCTCACCCCCCCCAAATTCCTTTTCCTCTCAACCCCCCAAACTCCCTTTCCTCTCATTCCCCCCCAGGACTTACCCTGGGACCAGAGGGACCTGCAGGACCAGCAGCACCTTGGTCTCCAGAAGGACCCTGAGAAGGGATGGAGGGTGATGGTTAAGCCTGGCATCAGGGGGTGCTCAGCCCCAGCAAAGCCTTCACACGGGCTCGGGGCTCTGCCCGTGGCCACATCCAGCTCCAGGGAGCTGTGGGGAGCCGGGGTCCCCACACCAGCACTTACGGGGGGGCCAGGGAGACCCTGCAGCCCGGTGAAGCCACGGTGACCCTTCAGCCCTCTCTCTCCAGCCTCTCCTGTCTCGCCCTTGTCACCACGAGGCCCTTGGGGACCCTGGAAGGGGAGGGGTGGGGCCGTGTCAGGCTGAGGGTGACAGACCCCCACCCGACACGACCTACGGCTGTCCCGGCGTCACTCACCGGCATCCCCCGAGCGCCAGCAGGGCCAGAGGGACCCATGGGACCTTGTGCACCCTGGGGAGAGAAAAGAGGGTGGTCAGAAACAGAAGAAGCTGGGGGAAGAGGGTGCTCTCTGCCTTTGGGGTGTCCAAAGTGGCCCCACTGCTGGGAATCAGCGTCTTTAAACACCCTCAGCTGGAGCATCACACCCAAACGATCCTTGGAAGTGGAAATACGCCCTGCTCCAGCTCCTGGGGCTCACAGCCCCCCAGGCAGAGCCCCAGCAGGGCACTCAGGAATCCTGAGGAAGGTGCTCGGAGCTGCTCACAGCACCCCTGAATCCCTGCTGGGCACTAAAGGCACCCGCCTGGCTCCCCCATCCCAATTACTCCCTAAGTCGGGATGGTTCCCATCTCCCAAAAAAAAACCCTCAGACCCACCATTCCAGCACTCACCGTCTCGCCTCTGTCTCCTTGTTTGCCGGTGGGACCCACGGGCCCGGGAGCGCCGGGAGCGCCGGGAGCACCGGGGGCACCCACGGGCCCCGTCTCGCCTCGGTCGCCCTGCGCAGGGACACGGGAGCGGCGTCAGAGCCGCGGGACTGGGGGCACGGGGGGCGTGGGGGGGAATTCACGGCAAACTCACCTTCACTCCGGCCGCGCCGTCTCTTCCCGGGGGCCCGTCGGAGCCGGGATTTCCCTGGGAGAAGAGGAGGAATCAAGGCTCGGCTGGGTGAAAACTCCCCTCTCCCAGCTGAAATCCAAGGGCAGAGCCCCGTGCCGGTGATGGGCAGGGGCACGGGGCAGGGGAGGGGGGCAGCACGGGGGTCACCCGGGCTGGGGGGCTGCCCCCTGTGCCCCCTCCCCACCCACCTCTCGGCCGGGTTCTCCAGCGGGACCCGTCAGGCCGGGGGGACCCACGGGGCCGGGGGGGCCTCGGTCGCCAGCAGAGCCGGGCGCTCCTTGTTTGCCGGGTTCGCCCTGGAGGAACGGGGAAGGGAGGACAAGATCCGTGAGAGGGAGATCCCGGCACAGCCCTTCCCCCGGGAAATGCCCCCAGAGGAGCAGCTCCAGCAGCTACCGGGGGGAGGCGGCTGCTGCCATCGGGCACAGCGGGTGGAGGGGGCTGAGCCTGGGGGTGACACGGGGGGAGGAAGGGGGTGACACAGGGGGTGACACAGGGGGTGGAAGGGGCTGAACTCAGGGGTGACAACGACACAGGGGATGACACTGAGGGTGGAAGGGGATGACACGGGGTGACACAGGAGATGGAAGGGGCTGAAATTAGGGGTGACACAGGGGGTGACACAGGGGGTGACACAGGGCTGAAATTAGGGGTGACACAGGGGGTGACACAGGGCGTGATGCAGGGGATGGAAGGGGCTGAACTCTGGGGTGACACAGGGGGTGACACTGGGAGTGGAAGGGGATGACACAGGGGGTGACACAGGGGATGGAAGGGACTGAGCCCAGGAGGTGACACAGAGGGTGACACAGGGGGTGACACTGGGGGTGGAAGGGGATGACACTGGGGATGACACTGCGGGTGGAAGGGGCTGAACTCAGGGGTGACACTGGGGGTGACACTGGAGGTGGAAGGGGATGACACAGGGGGTGACACAGGGAGTGACACAGAGGATGGAGGGGCTGAACCTGGGGGGTGACACAGGGGATGACACTGGGGGTGGAAGGGGCTGAACTCAGGGGTGATACAGGGGGTGACACTGGGGTTGACACTGGGGGTGACAGTGGGGGTGGAAGGGGCTGAAATTAGAGGTGACACAGGGGGTGACACTGGGGGTGAGACTGGGGGTGATACTGGAGGTGGAAGGGGATGACACAGGGGGTGACACAGGGAGTGACACAGGGGATGGAGGGGCTGAACCTGGGGGGTGACACAGGGGGTGACACTGGGGGTGCACAGGGGGTGACACGGGGGGTGCACAGGGGGTGACACAGGGGGTGACAGTGAGGGTGGCAACTGGGGGTGACACAGGGGCTGATCCCGGGGCTGAGCACTCACCGATGGCCCCGGCAGGCCGGGAAAGCCCCTCTCCCCGCGCTGCCCGGGGAGGCCGACGATGCCGCGCTGTCCCGCCAAACCTTGGGGACCCGGGGGCCCGTCAGGACCCTGGGGGGAGGCAGAGCCAGGGGGTCAGAGCCGTGAGGAGGGTGGTGGCAGGGCCCTGAATGGGCAGGAAGGGAGGTGTCCCCCCAAATGTACCGCGGGACCGTCCTCGCCGGGCTCTCCCTTCTCCCCGGGGGGGCCGGCGGGGCCCTGCAGCCCGGGGTCCCCGGCACGGCCCGGGGGTCCGGCGTCACCTCGAGCACCCTTGGGACCGTCCTTGCCAGCGGAGCCGGGGGGCCCGGGGGGGCCTGGGTTACCCTGGGGGGGACAAGGTGGGGTTCAGTGCCAACAGAAGGGGCTTTTCCACCTTCCTTAACCACATCCTGCGGGGCTCCTGGGCTTGGAGAGCCCTGGGAAAGTTGCCTCTGAGCAACCCCAGTTGCCCCAAAATGATCCTGGTTGTCCCTAAGTGGTCCTGGCTGCTCCCAAGTGATCCCCGTTTCCTCCCAGTGGGCCCTGTTACCCCCAGTGATCCCAGTTGTTCCTGAGCCATCCCAGTTGCCCCTGAGTGATCCCAGTTGTCCCCAGTGATCCCAGTTGTTCCTGAGCCATCCCAGTTGCCCCTGAGTGATCCCAGTTGTCCCCAGTGATCCCAGTTGTTCCTGAGCCATCCCAGTTGCCCCTGAGTGATCCCAGTTGTCCCCAGTGATCCCAGTTGTTCCTGAGCCATCCCAGTTGCCCCTGAGTGATCCCAGTTGTCCCCAGTGATCCCAGTTGTTCCTGAGCCATCCCAGTTGCCCCTGAGTGATCCCAGTTGTCCCCAGTGATCCCAGTTGTCCCCAGTGATCCTGGCTGCTCCAAAGTGATCCCTGTTTCCCCCCAGTGATCCCACTTGTCCCAAGTGATGCCTGTTGCCAACTGATCCCTGTTTCCTCCCAAGTGAACCCAGTAGCCCTTGAGTGATCCCAGTTGCCCCTGAGCCATCCCAGTTGCCCCAAAATGATCCTGGCTTCTCCCAAGTGATCCAGGTTGCCCCCAAGTGATCCCAGCTGCTCCCAAGTTATTCCTGTTGCCCCCCAGTGATCCCTGTTGCCAAGTGATCCCTGTTTCCTCCCAAGTGAACCCAGTTGCCCCTGACCAATCCCAATTGCCCCCCAGTGAACCCAGTTTCCCCCCAGTGACCCCAGTTGCCCCCCAGTTGGATCCTGGCTGCTCCCAACTCACGTTAGGGCCGGGGGGTCCGACGCGTCCGGCAGCTCCGGGGAATCCGGTGGCTCCCTGGGGAAGGAGGAGGAAGGTGGCTCAGCCCCCCTCCCAGCCCCTTCCCTGCACCCCCCCTCCCTTCCCCCAATACTCACAGGGGGTCCTTGAGCACCCCGGGCTCCTTTGGGACCAGTTACACCAGTTGGACCCTGGGAAGAGGAGGAAAACCAGTGAGAGACACGGGAGGGGGTGGGGGGTACAACACCCCCATCGGGCAGTTCCCCAAATTTTCGGGGGAAAGGGACCCCTGGGGGGTTCTCCCCCATTTTGGGGGGCTCTGGCTGTACCCACCTGTGGGCCAGGGGCCCCAGAGGGGCCTTGGGGACCAGGGGTACCGGCATCACCCTTCTGCCCGGGCTCTCCCTGCTCGCCTTTGGCACCCGGTTGCCCGTCGGCACCCTGGGGGAAGGGGCTGCTCTCAGAGGGGGGAGCTGAAGCCGGGGGCACCAGGACCCAGACTGGGGCACCGGGACCCAGACTGGGGTATTGGGACCCAAACTGGGGTATTGGGACCCAAACTGGGGCATTGGGACCAAATACTCACCGGGGGTCCGGCAAATCCAGCGGGACCGGGGGCTCCGGGCTCCCCACGCTCCCCCTGTGCGGAGAGATGGGAGGTGGATGAGGGGGAGGAGGTCAGTGAGGGGGGTAAATGAGGGGGTAAAGGGGGTAAAGGGGGGTAAATGAGGGGTAAAGGGGGTAAATGATAGGGGTAAATGATGGGGTAAATGAGGTAAATGAGGGGGGTAAGTGAAGGGGTAAATGGTGGGGTAAATGAGGGGGGTAAATGAGGGGGGTAAACGGTGGGGTAAATGAGGGGGGCAAATAGTGGGGTAAATGAGGTAAATGAGGGGGTAAATGAGGGGGTAAATGAGGTAAATGAGGGGGTAAATGATGGGGTAAATGGTGGGGTAAATGGTGGGGTAAATGAGGGGGTAAATGGTGGGGTAAATGAGGTAAATGGTGGGGTAAATGAGGGGGTAAATGAGGGGGTAAATGAGGTAAATGAGGGGGTAAATGATGGGGTAAATGAGGGGGTAAATGGTGAGGTAAATGAGGGGATAAATGGTGGGGTAAATGAGGGGGTAGATGAGGGGGTAAATGAGGGACAAAGACCAGCAGCCGTGGGGGCTGTGACAGGGTGGCACTTACGGGGGCACCGCGGGCACCGGCAGCGCCGGAGGGGCCGGGAGGGCCGGATTCACCCTGGGAAAGAAAGGATGGAGAGTTGGAGGGGGTCCGGGCGGGGTCTCCCGGGCTCGGGGGCAGCCGAGGGGCTGCCCGGGCTCTCTCACCTTCTCGCCGTTGGGGCCGGCGGGGCCGGGGGGGCCGATGGGACCCGTCAGGCCCTGCGGGGGGGAGGGAGAGGAGGGTGAGTGTCCCCCAGTAGCCACCTCCCTGTCCCACCCCTGTCCCACCCCTGTCCCACCGCTGTCCCACCGCCACCCCGTCCCACTCACGCGGGCACCGTCCTTGCCGGGGGCTCCCTCGGGGCCCTTCTCGCCGACGTCTCCCTGTGGGGTGACACGGGGGGGACAGGGTGAGGTGAGCTGAGACCCGACAGCACTCATCACACCCCTCAGCACCCAGCACTGATGCCTTAAGGTCCATCCGGTTTTTTTGATTTTGTCTAATTTTTATAAGTAGTTATATAGCAGAGGTAGGTTTTAGGAGCAGCAGCATTTATTCCCTTACCCTTAGCACGGTAACTACAACCCTTTTACCCCGATTCCCCATATCAATACCCCTGAATTCCAACAGAAATGTTTAGTCTCTCCTTAAGACATCCTCCTGTTTGAGGATATCTAATCCTGAATTGCAAGAACACAGTCAAGAGCGGGGTGACCACGTGCCCTCTGTACCCTGAAGATGATGAAGATGATGAAGAAAAGGGTCTTAAAGACCCCAGCCCTAATTCCCAAGGGGCAGGACCAGGGGTGGACCAGGGCAAAAGCCAGGGGGTGGAAAAATCTGGGATTGGCCAGGCAGTATTATAAACTGTAACATCCGTAACAGAGAGGCAAGGGTCTTGTAACCTGATTAAATCCTTTTTTTCTTATCTCCGATTAAATTGCTTCGGAGTTTGTTTTTTTTTTCCTCAGCTCGTTTTAGGCATCACCACTCACCCTGTCTCCCTTGGGACCGGCGATTCCGGCCGCTCCTCTCTCCCCGGGCATCCCCTGCAGCCCGGGGGGTCCCTGGGCGCCGTTGGGGCCGGCGGGGCCGGTGGCACCCTAAAGCAGAGCGGAGGGGGCGGTTTTTGGGGTGCCGAGCCCGCCCTGAGCTGACAGACACCCCCCTCCCCCGGTGCCACAGCCCTGCTGGCGGCACCGGGCGCTGTCCCCGCTGTCACCCACCTTGGGCCCGTCGGTGCCGGGGGTCCCGGGCAGCCCGCGGGGTCCCTGCAGCCCTTGGGCACCGGGAGAGCCGCGCTCGCCGGGGAAGCCGCGCTCGCCCTGCCGGCGGTGGGAGGGTGTGAGGAAGGGGAAGGGAGAAAGGTGATAACGCGCTGTCCCCCGCGGAGGGAGGGCGGGCAGGTCATCAGCCCGCGGTGCCCCCGGGGGGACCGGCCACCAGGATGGGGGGGAGCTAGAGGCCGTGGAAGGGACGTGGGGGGGATGTTGGGGGGTACTGGGGGGATGCTGGGGGACGCTGGGGGACATGGATGTGCTGGGGGACATTGGGGGGATATTGGGGGACATGGGGATGTTGGGGGACGTGGGGGGATGCTGGGGGACACTGAGAGACATGGGGGAGATGCTGAGGGACACTGGGGGACATGGGGACGTTGGGGGATGTTGGGGGACATGGGGATGTTGGGGGACACTGGGGGGGAAGTTGGGGGACACTAGGGGACATTGGGGGAATGCTGGGGGGCACTGGGGGGATGCTGAGGATGCTGGAGGACATGGATGTGCTGGGGGACATGGATGTGCTGGGGGAGATTGGGGGATATTGGGGGACAATGGGGGACATGGGGATGTTGGGGGACATTGGAGGATGCTGGGGATGTTGGGGGACATGGGCATGTGGGACATTGGGGGGATGCTGAGGGACACTGGGGGTGCTGGGGGCTGCTGAGAGACATTGGGGGGATGTTGGGGAACATTGGGGAGATGCCAGGGAGCACTGGGGGACATGGATGTGCTGGGGGACATTAGGGGAATATTGGGGGACACTGCGGGGACATGGGAATGTTGGGGGACACTGGGGGACATGGGAATGTTAGTGGACATCGAGGGGATGCTGAAGGACACTGGGGGACATGGGGATGTTGGGGGACATTGGGGGACATTAGGGAGATGCTGAGGGACACTGGGGGACAAGGGGACATTGGGGGATGCTGGGGGACATGGGGATATTGGGGGACACTGGGGGGATGCTGGGGGACATGGGGATGTTGGGGGACACTGGGGGGATGCTGGGGCACACTGGGAGGATGCACCCAGGGTTGGAAGGGAGCAACCAGGGTCTGACAACCCCCTGGAGACCCCCAAAGCCCCCCACGGGATGGATCCAGTCCCCCCAGCCAGGAGAGGGTCTGGCACTTACTCTGGGACCAACAAGACCGGGCGCTCCAGCTTCTCCAGGAACACCCTGTGAAAGAGGGGGGGGAACAAGCATTGGGGGTCAGGCCTGGGGGGTGCCGGGGGGGCTCTGACTGCTCCCCTTTGCAGCCTGAGAGGAGGGAAAAGGGGGGGTCTCACCTGATCTCCGGGTTTGCCGCTCTCTCCGGGGGGACCTGGTGGCCCGGGCAGCCCCTGGGAGGGGAGAGCAGCCCTGTGAGCACGGGGTGGGCAGCGAGACCACCAGGGACGGGGGGGCTCGGGGCCACCCACGAGCATCACCCCACCCTCAGCCCCCCCCAGAGCCCCCCCATCCCACGTGCTCACCTGGAAGCCGGAGGGTCCGGGGGCTCCCTGCTCTCCCCTCTCGCCCGCGGGGCCCTGCGGGAAGGACGGTGCTGAGGGACCCCCAAACCCCTCGGGGTCGGGGCTTCCTCCACCCCCAGCTTTTGGGCAGAGCTGGGGTCGTGGAGGGCCCCAAAACCCCCAAGGGTAGCGACTGCAGAGGCTTCACCCCCAGCAGAGCCGGGGGGGCCCTTTGCCCAGCTCAGGGGTGGGGTTCAGCCCCCGACCTCCCCCCGTTTCACTCACGGCGGGTCCCGGGGGTCCGGCAGCTCCTGTCTCACCGTCCTTGCCAGGGAGCCCCTGCAGAGGAGGGAAAACCCCCCCTGAGCTCCGGGCACGGAGCTGCTGCCTCGGCTTCCCCCACCCTGGGGCACCACAAGGGCCTCGGGGAGCTGCAGCCCCCCAAAATTGAGGGAGGGAGGGAGGGAGGGAGAGAGGGAGAGAAAACAACTCACCCGCAGCCCGGGGGCACCAGGCAGTCCCTTCTCACCGGCTTTGCCAGGCTCACCCTAGGGAGAGGCAGAGGTGGCACCGAGGGGGTCTCTGTGCCCCCATGGCCCCGGTTTTGGGTGGGAACGGGTGGCAGTGCTCAGTTTTGGGTGGGAATGGGTGACAATACTCATTTTTGGGGAGGAAGGGATGGCAGTGCTCATTTTTGGATGGGAATGGATGACAGTACTCATTTTTGGGTGGGAATGGGTGACAGTGCTCATTTTTGGGGAGGAAGGGGTGGCAATGCTCATTTTTGGGGAGGAAGGGGTGGCAATACTCATTTTTTGGGTGGGAACAGGTGGCAGTGCTCATTTTTGGGGAGGAAGGGTCACAGTACTCATTTTTGGGTGGGAATGGATGGCAATGCTCATTTTTGGGTGGGAACAGGTGTCAGTACTCATTTTTGGGGAGGAAGGGGTGGCAATACTCATTTTTGGATGGGAACAGGTGGCAGTGCTCATTTTTGGGGAGGAAGGGTCACAGTGTTCATTTTTGGGTGGGAATGGATGGCAATGCTCATTTTTGGGTGGGAACAGGTGGCAGTGCTCATTTTTGGGGAGGAAGGGTCACAGTACTCATTTTTGGGGAGGAAGGGTCACAGTACTCATTTTTGGGGAGGAAGGGGTGGTAGTGCTCATTTTTGGGTGGGGACAGGTGGCAATGCTCATTTTTGGATGGGAACAGGTCTCAGTACTCACGTTGGCACCTTTGGGACCGGGGAATCCCATCACACCGGGCTGGCCACGGGCACCCTGCGGGCCAGGGGGGCCGGGGCGCCCGTCCTCGCCAGGGGAACCCTGTGGGGAGGAGAGGGGAGGGGGTGTCAGGGGGTGCTTGTGCCAGACCCCCCCCCCCCCCAGCCCCCTGCCCACCCCCCAGCACCCCCATGTGCAGCTTCACTTACGGTGGGGCCGACTTTGCCTTGGGGACCAGCGTCACCGGGGCGGCCTGTGAGGCCCTGCAGGGGACAGGGGAGCTCTTGGGGGGGGCTGGGCACCCCTCATGGGGGGGGTACAAGGGTCTGCCCAACCCACACTGCCCCAGAGAGCGTCTTTGCTCACCCCAAAGAGCGCCCGACCCCAAAGAGCGCCCGACCCCAAAGAGCGCCCGACCCCAAAGAGCACCCATCCCCAAAAAGGATCCAACCTCAAAAAGGATCCGACCCCAAAGAGCACCCAACCCCAAAAAGGATCTGACCCCAAAAAGGATCCAACCCCAAAAAGTGTCCAACCCCAAAGAGTGTCTGACCCCAAAGAGCACCCAACCCCAAAAAGGATCTGACCCCAAAAAGGATCCAACCCCAAAAAGGATCCAACCCCAAAGAGTGTCCAACCCCAAAAAGGATCCAACCCCAAAGAGTGGTCGACCCCAAAAAGAATCCAACACCAAAGAGCATCTTTGTGAACCCCAAGTGCGTCTTAACCCCAAATGCACCTTGGTCACCCCAGAAGGCACCTTAATTAGCGAAGAGTGTCTTAATTAGCCCCAAAATGTGCTTTGGTCACCCCAGAAGGCGCCTTAATTAGCCAAGAGCATCTTAATTAACCCCAAAGGATTTCTTGGTTAGCACCAGAGAGCGACTGACCCAACCCCAGAAAACACCTTAATGCCAAAGAGTGCCATGGCCGAGGCCAAAAGCACTGCATTGACCCCAAAAGCATCTTAAACAACCCTAAAATCACCTCATTGACCCCAAAAGCACCTCAGACAACCCTAAAAGCACCTTAACAACCCCAAAAGCACCTCATTGACCCCAAAAGCACCTTAAACAACCCTAAAAGTATCTTATTAACCCCAAAGGCACTTTATCGACCCCAAAAGCACCTAATTGACCCCAGAAGCACCTCAGGCAACCCCAAAAGCACCTTATTGACCCCAAAAGCACATGATTGACTCTTAACCCTAAAAGTACCTTATCGACCCTAAAAGCACCTTATCAACCCCGGAAGCATCTCATTGACCCCAGAAGTACCTCATTGACCCCAAAAATACCTCATTAACCCCAGAAGCATCTTAACCCTAAAAGCACCTTATCGACCCTAAAAGTGCCTTATCGACCCCAAAAGCACCTCACTGACCCCAAAAGCACCTCATTGACCCTAGAAGCATCTTAACCCTAGGAGCATCTTATTGACCCCAAAAGCACCTTACTGACCCCAAAAGCACCTCACTGACCCCGAAGCCCCCCCTTGCTGACCCAGCAGGTCCCACTGGCGTCCCCACTGTCCCCACTGTCCCCTGTCCCCCCTGTCCCCCCCCAGTGCCCCCCGCCCGCTGTGGGACCCCCGTTTCTCACCCTGGCTCCGGGCAGTCCGGGCTCTCCGGGCCGTCCGGGGTCGCCGGTGGCTCCTTTGGGACCCGCCAGCCCAGCGGGGCCACGCTCGCCCGGAGCGCCCTGCGAGGGGTTGGGGGTGACTCCGGGGGTCCAGGGGGGTGGTCCCGGCCCTAGAAACCCCCCCTGTCCCCCCGTCACCCTCTCCACCCCTCACCGCGACCCCCCCACCTTGGGTCCGGCCAGCCCGTCCTGTCCCGGGAAGCCGCGGTTGCCGGGAGCGCCCTGTGGAGGAAGAGGAGGAGGAGGAAGAGGAGGATGGGAGTCAGGGGAGGATTTTTGGGGAGGTTTTGGGGCGGGATAGGGGGGACACACACTCACCCTTTCTCCCGGGGGTCCCAAAGGACCGGCAGCGCCGGGTTCGCCGCGGGCTCCTCTCTTGCCTTCCTCGCCCGCCGGCCCGGGGGCACCTTGGGGTCCCGCGGGGCCCTGCGGGGGGGGGAGGGAGAGGAGGGAAAAGGGGGTCACCAGGAGCCTTCCTCCCCCCATAGCCGTCCCCCCCCAGCCGGGTAGGAGCCCCCCGACGTGCCCCCCACAGCCCCGGCGGCGCCGGGGCCCCGCGGAGCCCCGGCATTGAGGGTGGTTAATGAAGCGAGGGGGGAATGTCCCCGCGGGGGGGGACAGGGCGCGCACACAGCGGCCCTTTGTCCCCCCGCGGGAGGGGGACGCTGCCCCTCGAGGGGCCTCCCGAGGGGGACAGGCCCCGGCAGACGCCGAGGAGACGCCGCGGGGACGGGGATGGGGACGGGGAGGGGTCCCCGCCCGGGGTGGGGGGTCCCGGCTGCGGCCCCCCCTCGGTCCCGGACTCACCGTCTCACCCTTGGGTCCCTGCTCGCCTTTGAAGCCCGCGATTCCCGGTTCTCCCTGCGGAGAGAGGGGGTTTGGACAAAGTGTCAGTGTCCCTGTCCCTGCTGTGGAATCCAGCTCCTGTCCCCTGGTTGTTCTCCAGGTCCTATCCTCCATCCCTGCTCTGGAATCCAGCTCCTGTCCCCATCCCTGGTGTGTTCTCGAGCTCCTGTCCTTCATCCCTGTGTTCTCCAGCTCCTGTCCTCCATCCCTGCTCTGGAATCCAGCTCCTGTCCTTCATCCCTGTGTTCTCCAGCTCCTGTCCTCCATCCCTGCTCTGGAATCCAGGTCCTGTCCTTCATCCCTGTGTTCTCCAGCTCCTGTCCTTCATCCCTGCTCTGGAATCCAGGTCCTGTCCCCATCCCTGTGTTCTCCAGCTCCTGCCTCCATTCTCCAGCTCCTGTCCTCCATCCATGGTGTGTAATCCAGGTCCTGTCTCCATCCCTGCTGTGGAATCCAGCTCCTATCTCCATTCTCAAGCTCCTGTCTCCATTCTCCAGCTCCTATCCTCCATCCTTGCTGGGGAATCCAGCTCCTGTCCTCCATCCCTGGTGTGTTTTCCAGCTCCTGTCCCCATTCTCCAGCTCCTGTCCTCCTCCCTGGTGTGTTTTCCAGTTCCTCTCCCCATCCCTGGTGTGTTCTCTAGGCCTTGTTCACATCCCTTTCCTCATCTCCATCTTCATCCCAGTCCTCTCACCTGTTCCCATCCCCATCCCATCCCACCTGTGGGAAAATGGGAAATGGGAAAAAGGGGCAGAAAGGGAAAAAAGGAGGGGAAATGGGAATAAAAGGGGAAAAGGAGAGGGAAGTGGAATAGGAAAAAAGGGGGAAAATGGAGGGAAAGGGGAAAAAAGTGGGAAAATGGGGGAAAAGGGAGGAAAAGGGAAAAGGGGAGAAGTGGGAACAAAAGAGGGGGAAATAGGGAAAAAAAGTGGTGGAAGGGGAAAAAGCAAGGGGGAGAATGGAAATAAAAGAGGGAAAAAGAGGGGGAAATGTGGATTAAAGGGGAGAAAATGGGGGAAAATGAGGAGAACCAGGAAAATAATGGGGAAAAGGGGCAAAAGACCAGGAAGGAAATGGTCAAAACCCAGAGGGTCTCTGTCTCACCGTCTGTCCCTTGGGGCCCAGGGGGCCGGTGGCTCCTTGAGGGCCGGGGGGGCCGCGGGGGCCGGGGAAACCTGGAGCGCCAGCAATGCCCGGGGCACCCTGAGGGCACCAGGCATTGTCAGGGGGCACGGCTGTGTCCCCCTGCGGTCCTTGTCCTCCCCACCCTTCCCCTGTCCCCTCCCCAGTGTCCCCAGTGTCCCCCCACAGCCCCCTGTCCTCCCCATCCTCCTCTTTCCCTCCCCAGTGTCCCCAGTGTCCTCCCATGGCTCCCTGTCCTCCCCGTCCTCCCCCTGTCCCTTCCCAGTGCCCTCCCACAGCTCCCCGTCCTCTTCGTCCTCTCCCTGTCCCTCCCCAGTGCCCCCAGTGTCCCCCCACGGTCCCCTGTCCTCCCCATCCTCCTCTTTCCCTCCCCAGTGTCTCCAGTGTCCCCCCACGGTCCCCTGTCCTCCCTGTCCTTCCCCTGTCCCTCCCCAGTGTCCCCCCACGACCCCCTGTCCCCCCGTCCCTTCCCACCTCCCCAGTGTCCCCAGTGTCCCCACCCCTGCCAACGTCCTCCTGTCCCCCAGCAGTCACATCCCACACTGTCCCTGTGTCCCCCAGTGTCTCCCAACATCCCCATGTCCCCCAGTGTCCCGCAGCATTTCCCCAGTGTCCTCCAGTGTCCCTCAGCATCCTCCAGTGTCCCCCAGCATCTTCCCAGTGTCCCCCAGCATCCCCACGTCCCCCAGTGTCTCCCAGCATTCTCCCCAGTGCCACCCAGCATCCCCACGTCCCCTCAGTGTCCTCCAGTGTCCCCCCATGTCCCCCAGCATCCCTCCAGTGTCCCCCAACATCTCCACATCCCCCAGTGCCCCCCAGTGTCCCCCCAGTGTCCTTCAGCCCCCAGCACCCCCCAGCCCCCCTCCCAGTTTCTCCCCGTCCCCCAGTGAACTCTTGCACCCGTAGGTGCCCCATGACCCCAAATCCCTCATGTCCCCCAGATCCCAGCCCCAAATCCCCAAACCCTCAGCAGCCCCTCCTCACCCTGCACCTCTCCGGGGGTCTCTGAACACCCCCCCCCCTCCCCACCCCTGTCCCCAAACCCCGCTCACCGCCGAGCCCTTGGCTCCGGGGATGCCATCGGTGCCCGGGTTACCCTAAAAGGAGACACCACTGAGCTCCTCGTGCCTCAGTTCCCCCGAATCCCCTTCCAGGGACAGCTCCCGGGTCAGGGGACAACGCCGGGACGAAGCCACCGGGGAGGGGACGTGGGACGTGTGGCACTTACGGGGGCACCGGCGGGGCCGGGGGAGCCGGGGGTGCCGGATTCGCCGCGAGGGCCCTGGGCACCCTCGGGACCTCGGGCCCCGGTGGGACCAGCTTCACCCTGGGGGGAGGAACGAGGGGGTGAGGGGTCACTGGGGGGAGGAATGAGGGGGTGAGGGGTCACAGCGGGTGCTGTGCCTCGAGTTTCTCCCCCACTCCATCCCCGGGGTCAGCCCCGTCCCCGTTACCTTCGAGCCGGGGGCACCAGGAAAGCCGGGAGCTCCGGCTGGGCCGACGGGTCCCTGGGAGCGAGAGGAGTGTGAGGGTCTGCCCAGGCTTTGGGGGAGCCTGGGGGACCCCACTGTGCCCCCCGTGGGGTGACACGGGGTCCGGGGAGGGCCCGAGCAGCCCTTGACTTACAGGGGGTCCAGCAGGACCGGGGAGACCGTCGTTGCCACGAGCGCCCTGGGGGCAGATGGGGGTGGTGTGAGGCACGGGGGGTACCGCGGGGGGACCCCCCTGCCGCCGGGGGGGACATCGGGGTGTCACCAGGGTGCCACCGAGGTGCCACCAGGGGCACGGGCAGCGTCACACTCACGGCGGCACCGGAGGGGCCGGGACGTCCTCTCTCTCCGGGCAGCCCGCGGGGACCCTGGGGGGACACGGGGGCTGGTCAGGCTCGGGGGGGCTGTGCCACCCCCCCCCAGTTTCCACCCCCCTCGTGCCTCAGTTTCCCCCTTGTGCAGCCCGAGGACTCACCATGGGGCCGGGGGAGCCGTTCTCGCCGGGGGAGCCGGATTCGCCCTGCGGGGAGGGACAGAGGGGGTGAGCACCGGGGGTGACCGAGGGGATGGGCACTGCATCGGCCCTGAGGCCACAGGGATGGTCACTCCATCAGCACCAACAGCACAGGGATGGTCACTCCATCAGCTCCAGTGCCATGGGGATGGTCACTCCATCAGCCACTGGGATGTTCACTCCATCAGCCCCAATATCACTGGGACGGTCACTCCATCAGTCCCAGTGCCATGGGGATGGTCACTCCCTCAGCCATGGGGATGGTCATTTCATCAGCCCCAATATCACTGGGATGGTCACTCCATCAGTCCTAGTGCCATGGGGATGGTCACTCCCTCAGCCATGGGGATGGTCATTCCATCAGCCCCAATATCACTAGGATGGTCACTCCCTCAGCTCCAGTGCCAAGGGGATGGTCACTCCATCAAGTTAGTGGGATGGTCACTCCATCAGCCCCTACACCACTGGGATGGTCACCAGGATGGTCACCCGCATGCCACTGGGATGGTCACCAGGATGGTCACCTGGCCAGCCCTGATGCCATGGGGATGGTCACTCCCTCAGTCCCAGTGCCATGGGGATGGTCACTCCATCAGCCCCAACACCACAACGATGGTCACCAGGACGGTCACCTGGCCAGCCCCGATGCCACTGGGACGGTCACCTGGCCGGTCACCTGCCCAGCCCCAACACCACAGGGATGGTCACCAGGATGGTCACCTGGCTGGCCCCGATGCCACTGGGATGGTCACCTGGCTGGTCACCTGGCCGGCCACCTGGCCGGTCACCTGGCTGGTCACCTGGCCGGTCACCTGGCTGGTCACCTGCCCAGCCCCAACACCACAGGAGTGGTCGCCCCACACCCACCTTGGCTCCAGGAGCTCCCGCCTCTCCTTTGGCGCCGTCCAAGCCGGGGTATCCCTGGGCACACGGAAAGGGGGGGTCACCCTCTGTGCCCCCGGGTGAGGGGGGCACTGGGGGCCCAAGGGGGGGACACTCACTCACCCGGTGGCCCTTCACTCCAGGGAGCCCAGGGGTCCCGGGGAAGCCACGAGCGCCCTGAGAGAGGAAACGAGTTGAGGGTGAAGGGGGGGACACACGGGGGGTCCCTGTCCCGGGGGGGACACACGGGGTGTCCCTGTCCCAGGGGGGAACACACGGGGTGTCCCTGTCCCAGGGGGGCCGGGTCCAGACTCACCTGGGGGCCGGGGGGGCCACGCTCGCCAGATTTGCCGGGTTTGCCGGTCTCACCCTGCAGGGAAACGAGATTTGAGGGGAATAAAACCCACCTTTTATGGCCACTGCTGCAACGAGCTTCCCGTTCTCAGCCGGGGTTTGCCGGGGGCAGCAAAGCACTCACGTCGTCTCCGGGTTTTCCGGGAGGTCCTGGTGGCCCCCGGGGACCCATGGGACCCTAAAGGGGACAGAGAGGCAGCGGGTGAGTGGCAGTTGGGGGGTGGCAGGTCCCTGGGGGGAAGGGGGGGGGTGATGGGGGCACTCACAGCAGCGCCGGGCTCGCCGGGCTCACCGGGGTTGCCTTGAAATCCTTGGGGACCCTGGAAGAGACGGTGGCATCAGCGGGGGGGGGGGAGGGAAGAGATGGTGACATCGGTGGGAGGGGGTGGGGGGGCGGGGTGCCCACCCAGAGACCCCAAAACCCGGTGGGGAGGGGGTTACTTACGGGAGAGCCGGAGGGTCCGGGGGGGCCACGGGGTCCCATAGGGCCCTGGGGGGTTGGGGGGGAGAAAAAACAGTGTCACAGAGGAGGGGGGGGGGCAACCCCCGTCACCTGCCACAGCAGGGTGACCCCTCAAACTGGGGGTGGTCCCCACCATCGGTGATGCGGGTCCGTGTGTGTGAGGGGGTGCAGGGGGGTTTTGGGGGGGTCCTGTGGCCCCGGGGGGGCCTTACCATGGGTCCCTGCATGACGCCCAGCTGAGCCCCTCCAGCCTTCTCGTCGAAGCCCCCCGCCATCTGCGCCGCGAAGTTCTGCGGGAGGGGAGGGGGGCTGAGCGCGCCGGGAACCCCCAAAATCCCCTCCTCCCGCCCCAAAAACCCCTCCATACTCACCCCACCGAGCCCGGCGGGGCCGGGAGGGCCGGGGGGGCCAGGGGGGCCGGGATTGCCGGGGGTGCCGGGCTCTCCATCCCTGCCCCGGGGACCGGGAGCACCCTGGGGGGGATAAAAGGGGGGTGTGTGTGTGTGTCATCCATGCGGTGAGTGGGACAGGGGGACAGTTCTCTGCAGCCCCCCATCGCTGCCGGGGGGGTGGGGTGGGGGTGCTGCTGGGGGTGGGGGGACACTCTCACCTTCTCCCCCTTCTCGCCGCGGTCCCCTCGTTGTCCCTGCTCGCCTGCCGGGCCCTGGGGGAGGAGGAGGAGGAGGAGGAGGAGGAAGAGGAGGAGGAGGAGGAGGGGGGTCAGATCTGCCCCCACGCCCCCTCCTCCAATCCCCCAACCCTCCCCAGCCCCACAAATATTCCAGCAATGCGGGAAACGCTCCCACCTGCGGTCCCGGAGGCCCTCGGGGTCCTACGACCTGTGGGAAGGGGGGGGACACAAGGTTGGGGTGAGACACGAGACCCTCCCCTTCCCCTCCCCTCCCCTCCCTCCCCAGTTTCGGGGGTCCCCCCAACACTTACATCTTTAATGTCACCGGGTTCACCCTTCTGCCCCTGCAAGGCAAAGCAGGGGGTGAGACAAGACCCCCCCTCCAAAATCCCTCTCTCCACCCCACAACTCCCCCCAAAGGGGGGTAACAACCCCCCCCTCCCAGGAGGTGAAGACCCCCCCTCTCCGAGGGGTGACAAACCCCCCCCGGGGAGGTGACAACCCCCCCCAGAGGGGCTCACCCCACCCAGACCCCCTGTGCCTCGACCCTCCCCCGAATTTTGGGGCGAACCCCCCCGGGATTTCCTCACCTTGGGGCCGGGCTGCCCTGTGGGGAAAACGAAGAAATAAAGAGAAATTAATGTTGGGGGTTTTTGGGGCTGGGGGGGGTGGGGGGGACACGAGACTTCTCCATCCCCGGGGGGGGGGGTGTGCTGGTGCTCCTTGGGGGGGGCTGTGGGGCCAAAAGGGGGGCCCAGGGGGCTCCCCCGAAGCGCTGGCAGGGCGTGTTTTGGGGTTGAAGCGGGGCCAGCACGCGGGAGGGGGGCTCTGAGGGGGTTTTTTTTGGGGGTGAGGGGGGGTTCAACCCTTCCCACCCCTCCAGCTGGGGCGGGGAAGGGTTAAAAAAAAGGCAACTTCTGGTTTTGGGGGAGGTTTGGGGGGTTTGGGGTCGTGAATCTTTTTGGAGGGGGGAGGTTTTCTGTGAGTTTTTGGGGTGGGGAACAGCCTTTGGAAGCTCCAGGATGCCCAAAGTTATCCCCTCCACCCCCTCCCCAGCATCGCCCCCTGCACCCCACACCCAAAAAACCCTCACCCAAAAAAACCCCAACCCTTACAAAAGCCACCAAATAAACCTCCTTGCCCCCTTTTCCCCCCCAAAAAAACCCATCCACTAAAAAAACCACCTTACACCTTTCCCAGAAAAAACCACACCCCTCACAGAGAACACTAAAAAACCACTTTATCCTTTTTCCCCAAAAATCCACCCTTTAAAAAGAAAACAACAAAAAAACCTCCTTACCCCTTGTTCCCCCGAAAACCCACTCCTTAAAAAAAATGCTAAAAACCCACTTTACCTCTTTTCCCCCCAAAAAACTACCCCTTACAAAAAAACCACTAAAAAAATCACCTCGCACCTTTCCCAGAAAAAAACACACCCCTCACAAAAACCACTAAAAAACACTTTACCCCTTTCCCAAAAAAACACTAGAAAAAAAAAAAAAACCCTTACCCCTTTTCCCTCCAAAAATCCACCCCTTACAAAAAACACTAAAAAAACACTTTACCCCTTTTTCCCCCCCAAAATCCACCCCTTACAAGAAAACACAAAAAAACCCACTTGACCCCTTTCCCCACCCCAAACCCCTGCAGGCTTTGGGATAAAAAAGGATTTTTTTTTGCCCCACTGCTCGGGGTGATTTTTTTTTTTAACCCTCTCGAAGGGGGTTGGGATTGGGGGGGGCATCAAGTTGCCTTTTCCCTGCATTTTTCCCCCATGGATGTTCCCCCTTCCTGGGCCCATCCATGGCTGGGTGGGTGAGTAACTTATTTATTAATGATGAGGGGATATATAAATATATATATATGTATATATATCTATATATCTATATATATCTATATATCCCCCTGTCATTAATAAATACATTTATTTATTAATTTATTTTTTATTTATTTATTAATGACAAAGGGATATACACACATATATATGTGTATATATATGAACATATGTGTGTATATATATCCCCTTGTCATTAATAAATTTATTTATTAATTCCTTTTTTAATTTATTTATTAATGACAAGGGGGTATATACACACATATATATATGTATATATATATGTATATATGTGTATGTATGTGTGTATATATATCCCCTTGTCATTACTAAATAAATTTATTTAGTTAGTTAGTTATATTTATTTATTTATTAACTACAAGGGGGTATATACACACGTATATGTATATATATATCTATATCTATCTCCCCTTGTTGTTAATAAAAACATTTATTTATTCATTTATATTTATTTATTTATTTATTAATGACAAGGGGATATACACACACACACACACATATATATATATCCCCCCTTGTTAATAAATACATTTATTTACTCATTTATATTTATTCATTAATGACAAGGGGATATATATATGTATACATGTATATATACGTATATATGCATGTCTATACATATATCCCCTTGTCGTTAATAAATAAATAAATTTATTTATTTGTTTTTATTTATTTATTAACGACAAGGGGATATGTATACATATATACATATCTATACACATATATACATATACATATATACACATATACATATATATACATGTATATATGTATATATGATACATATATATACATGTATATATGTATATATGATATGATATATGACATATATATATACACATACATATATATACATATATATACATATATACATATATACATATATATATATACATACACATATATACATATATACACATATACATATATATACACACATATATACACATATGTACAAAATATATATAAAATATGCTCTATAAAATATATATATCGGTAAAGCAGAAATAAAGTCCAACCGCTGGGCTGGTCAGTGGGGCAGATGGGGCAGCACTCTCCGAAGGGGATTTCGGGGCTGGGGCAGTCGCGCAGCTCCTCGCAGATGATCTCGTCGCACAGGACGGTGCCCGTGTCGCACACGCAGATCCGGCACGGCTCCGGCTTCCACACGTCCTTGTCGCTGTAGCGCTGCCCGTCCTGCAGGCAGCTGCCTGCCTCGGCTGCGGGGGGGGGGGGGGCGAGGGGAGGGGGGGCACAGGGCAAGGCAGGGCGGGGGGCG